>NW_018397267.1:5344618-5429019 GCF_002168275.2 Theobroma umbraticum | reverse complement strand
AATTTTGCATTTATGTGCCATATAAATTGATTTTACCTCAGCATTACCTAAATGTTAAATAGATTGAATTGTGATTCTGTCGTTGATAGGAATATGCAGTGCTTTTTAAAAGCAACCTACCGTATGAAATGTTATGTATGCATATTTTCTTTTTGTGGTTTGGGTTGGGGGTAGATGATGAGCTGAAGATACTTTTGGTATTGGAATTTTCTGAGTTTCCAACTACTGAAGAAGTTGAACGGTATTCATTAATTCTTTATAAGCTTATATTGAACATGAACATACTTTCTGCATTTGTTGCAACTCGCTAAAGGAAATTTTCTGAATATTCCCATGAAGAAATCTGCTTCATACCTAGAATATGGCTGTTACATTTTGGTGGTAACTTGGCAGTTATCTATTTGTCCTAGTCAAATAGGTAAACAGCAATAGCCATCCATGTCTTAGGTCTACTTCAATGTATTGCTAAAAATAATCACCTGTCCTAAGCGATCTAAGTGTGGGCAGTTCTTTTCTCATTGGAATGGTGCTACATGATGTAACTCATTCAGAATTAGAATGGTTGGCTAGTATGGGGATCTAGTTCAATCGCTAGGTGATCATTTAATAAGATGTGATCATGTCAACATGTTAAATTCTGGAAATTTAGATGTTCTGATCAACACTATTTTTTGAGATGATTGATACAAATATCTGTTTGTGCTGTTACATTGGCTCATTTGGTGGATTTATCAAATCATGGATAATTGTAGAAAACAAATTGTAAGTACAAATTTTGCTTATTTGGCTAGCCTTCAAAGTTAAAACTCTGCAATAGAGTGATTTAGGTGGCCAATGGCTTAAAAAAGAAAGAACTTTTAAAGCAGCAAACGACATTTTGAAATTTGCATTTTGCTTCGCTTCAAGGCTAAAGGCTTCGAATTAAGTAGTTTGTCATTTAATTCTTGGGTTAGCCGCTAAGATATTCTATCTGGACTAAATGTAATTTAGCTTTATCAAGTTGGCAGTTGGTCTCTATCCATGGTTTAAGTATCAAATTTGGAGAACAAACTCAACTTTCCTAGATACCCAAAGCTTCATTGTGGGGTTTTCTTTGAAATTAGTTCTAGCTTCCTACTTTAATACCAAACTCGGTAAAATATTAGCTAAGATGAGCTGGTGCGTTAGGAAAATAGTTTTGATTAACTTTTTGTTGGAAACAACTAACAAGTCATCCAATTCTATGTATTTGGCTGTTATGTAAGTGATTATAAGTTGTTAATCACACTATTGGTATGGGAGGAGTCACGGCCATCAGGTGTCAATCACATTCACACCATTAGGCAGATTCATGGCAAGTAGTTCAGTTCGACTATAATGTAGAGATCAGGTATGTGATGTGACCAGAAAAGGGAACAACTCGTTAATTTTTGAGGTGGATGTGAGTTTCCTTTTTATATGGCAAATCTTTCAAAGATGGATGCATTGAGAATTGAGATTCAACTAGATTTGGTAAACAGTGTTTAAATTCATGTCTTCTCTTTTCTTGTTCTTTTTTTCAACTTGATTTGGACTTAGATAGCATGCTCCAAAAATGGAATTAAATTTAGATTAAAATGGAAAAGCGTAATGCATTTCTTATAGATCTGTAGCCGCCGAAGTGAAATACGGTTCCCCATGGAAATCTGACGTTTTGTTTCTGTGTTTTTTCTATTATTGTTTTAATACTTTTATAATCGCTAGCCGATGTTCCATGTTATTGGTCTTGAAGAGCAAGGCAACTTGGATGCTTTTGAAATTGAGAGCTTGAGATTATAATCCATCTCAGAGGCTAAAGAGAGCATTTGTGGATTTGAGTTGGCCTAAACCCATCAGTTTATAGTAATTGGGACACCCAAAGAAGTTTCATGGGCAAATTTGGACTACAAGATTTAGAGTATTAGGGCATGCATGTGGAGGTTGGAGGTTGGTGCATGTATGCAAACTGAAAAATTGATGAAAGGAAGTGTACTTTGCAGTAGCAGTGGACCGTGCATGAAAATTGAAATGCTATGACATTAAAGTTTCAACTTCAGTGTACTCTTCCAAAGTCCAATCCCACTTACAGCTAAACTCAGGCGGCTCAATTCATTCATTAGTTTATTAAAACAATTAGCTAGTTGAGAAATTGAGGCAGTTAAAGCCCAGGAACAATGCTGAGATATGCTCAAAAGGAGTAGATCAAGAGGCAGCAGAAGGGAGGCACACTGTTCCTCTTTTGTTTATACCAAAAAGCGCCAGTGCTCAGCTACTTTCAATGCCTATCTTATCTTGTCCTTTGGGGCATCTCGGTTTTCTTCCTTTTCTCGTTGGGTGATGTTAATTATAGATTTATTAGAGATTTAGTTGATTGAGAGCGAGAGATTGGATCTCAAATAACTGGATCCCAAGAAAAAGACAAAAAAGAGGAGATAGATGGAAAGCAAAGCACAAGATTTCAAAAATACCCTCAGAATTAAATCCAAACATGAAAAGTTACTGACAGCAAACCTAGGGATGGGTATGCATCTGATGCCAAATGGTGATATTATTGGGCATCACGGTGGTGAGAAACTAATTAGCCAGCAAAGCTTTTGGCATGCATAAAAAGTTTTAGCAATAATTGTTTTGTCGAATATTAGTTTCTGCGGTAGGATAATGAATGAACATTACAATATATATATATATATATATATATATATCAAAGTTCTGACCTCACATGCCTTTTGGGACTCAGAGCAGTGGATTTTTGCAATATAAAGCAGAAACAGGAAAGGAAAATGCTAATACTTATAAAAGTTTTGAGACCTTAAAGCACATGAGGATGATTCCAGTCAAAGAATCAAGTCTACAAATTCGAAACATGTTTCCTCCAGGGAAGAAGATAAAAGTAGGTTATCAAGGTGGCAAGACATAGATATCTTCCCGTTGGCCCTACGGTCTTGGTTCCACACCTTTATCGGAACAAAGCAGTCCTAGCCACAACTTCAATAGCTAAGGAATTGACCCACCAAGCAAGTGCTATTTTGGCCATAATATATTAGATCCATTATTGAGACCTCAACTATCTGCAGAAGCAAAAATATCATGTTTAAGAAGTGGACAAAAGATTTGTACGAGAAGGGAAAGGAAAAAAAAAGAAATGATAGTGAATTTGAATTACCTGAATGGACCCCGGAATTGGATGCGAGATCAAGCCAAGAGTCAGTGTTCCTTGGTGGCCAGTGATCCCCGAAAAATTGGTGCACTGGCTTTTGAGTTTCATCATCTTTTTCTGGTTTGATTGGCCTAGCTGACTTGATATCAGTACCCAAAACAAAGCAATGCTGCTCTTGTTGCTGTTGCTGCCGCTGTTTCGAGCCACTGTCACCAAAGCTCTGATACTCTGACTGAGGGTAGCTTTTGTAAGAACTCACTGTCAATGGCTGATAAGAATCAGATACAACTCTTGCACTCCCTGATGCTTCAGGGAAGAAAGATCTCTCATCCATACCCTCCCTTGTTCCATGAACGTACCTGTTAATAAAGAATAACAACTTTCACAGGCAATTATAAAGCAAAGGCAAAAGTATAAGAGATTAAGAGGTAATTTAATCTTGCTTGAAGGCTTAAGCTATAACAAAACCTGTAATCTTTATCAGTATGAGTGAAAGAAATAATTCCTGCTCCAGAGTCCAAGAAATGGTGAGGTGAAGTGTCATTTTGAAATGATAAGCCTGAACCAGGAGGTCTTGTAGAAGTGGAAGGATGAGAATAAAGGAAGTGGTTAAGATGGGTGGTTTGGTTAGGATTGTGATGGGCGTAGATTTCAGGAGCTATAGGAGAAGAAGAGAGTGGAGAAAAAGAGAAAGACGAAGAACTGGAGGATAGGCTAGAATTGCTGGAAGTGGAAATGGAGAGGTTTCTGTTGATTGATGAGAAGGATGGTGAAAGTATCGAGCTTGTTGGTGGTGGTGGTGTTGTACAAACAGCTGTTGTTGAACTAACTTCCACAGGCTTTCTTGAACGGTTTCTGCCTCTGTGCATGTGTCTCTCACAGTACTTGGATTCTGGGTAAGCTTCTTTTGAGCACCTCCATTTTTTCCCATCTGTTCTCCTGCACCTCCCTGGCTCCGGGTCTGCTTTTCTGCCAAAACCCACCTGAAAACAACCCCACCCAACTGCAGCCCCTCCCCCAGACACCAAAATTTTCATTTGACCAAAAAATAATTAAAGAAAACACACCCAAACACACATACACGTAAACAAAGAAAAAAAACTTATTAAATCAGCCCCAAAAGTTAATTGACAAGGAGCCAATTAGATAAAATTAAAAAAAAAAGACACCAAGATTAAATGAAAATTTGAGCTAAAAGAAGTCCGAAGGCATAATGAATAGAAGAATCAATTTGTTTCTGCATACTTACTAGGTTGGTGAGGAAGAGGCGGGAAGCTAAAGAAGATCAAACTTCTTTGACAGAATAAATTAGTTCAGGTGGGATAGGAACTCCTGAAACCATGTACTTGAAGATGAGAGCTTGGTGTTCAAGCTCTTGCCACTGAGTTGGAGTAAATGGAGACCTATTTCTGGCACTAATCATCTCTAAAGTCGAACAAAAAAGAAACCTAGAAATATAATCTTTCAGAAGGAACAAGGAGTTGAACAAGAACCAATCTAAAGACTTCTCAGGAAGAAGGGTCTCTTGTCGCTGGGGCTGGTAGTTTTGAAGGGTATTTTTGCAGAGTCAATTGGGTAGCAGAATCTTCTTCTGTGCATGGATAAAACTAATGGCACTGATAATATTGCTGCCACCTCCTCCTCCTACTTCTCTCTCTCTCTCTCTCTCTCTCTCTCCCTTCTGAGTAACTCTGGTCTTATTATGACTGCAACTCTGTTGCTTCTGCTTCTGCTATGCTGCTGCTGCCGCTGCCTTTGTTGCTGCTTTTGTCTCTGACATCTTACAAAAATCCATAAACGAATTAAATGTGCAAAGAAAAAGAAGAAGTAGAACGTAATTAAATAAAATAATGCTACTTCCAACTAGAATTATAACACGGATAGAGAAAGAAGGTTACTAATATAATTAGTGTAATTAATGTTACATTACATGCAAACCTTTTGCTTTGGCGGTCTGCACGTCATCCTCCTTAAAATGAGTGCCATGCCATTATGTGAAGCTGAGATACAGTACTCTCTACTCTGGTATAATTAGATGATGGACGGATATTGCTTTTTTTCACTCTTTTTTCTTTTCGATTTACACTTTCGACATTTTTGTCCACAGCCTCCTTTCCACTTAATATGATTTTATCATAAGAATAATGCCTTTTCAGCTTTATTCGATCAGGTAACCAGTACAGATTCTACTTGTAATAAGCACTCCATCCACAGTCAAAGAAGCTGTTAAGTGGTTTCAGTTCAAGAGTGGAGAAACAAAAAAATAATAAAATAATTGAGTAAATAATGCAATATATTAAAGATAAGTTTTCCGAATTCTTCATCCTTGGGTTGCACTTAAACAGATATACGAATGCATGCATACTCATACACTGGAAGAGGTGCAAGTAGTAAATTGATTGGTGGGCATATCATTCTTTGCAGGGGAAAAAGGACCAGTTTTTTTTGTGTCACACTGACGCACGCACAGGATACACAGGACGGACACAGGAAACGCAAGCTAAGGCCTGGTTTTATGGTACGGACGGACCCCTTTTCTTTTTCCAAAAGAATTCTTAGTTTTTTCTTTTTCTTCTTTTTAATTCCTTTTAGTCATTTATTAATGTTTATTACTGCTCTAATTATTTGTTCCTGAGACTAATAAACCTTATAACCTAGATTAATTTGCAGACATCGGTGGACTTTTAACGATCCTACTCAAAATATTAGTTTTTAGACAAGATGGGTGAAAAAGCTGTACATGTACACCCTACTTCAGAGTTCGAATGATTTATCTGCTCTTTAACTTTATCAGTATCTTTTTTGATGAATTACTATTAGTTATTATTATATATTGTATTTAAATATTTATTTAGATAATAAATATTATTAATGCATTTAAAGTGTAAAGTTAAATTACTTTTAAATAAAAATATAATTATGTATAATTAAACTTTTATAATATTAATTTATAAATTTTTTAATACTATTATAATTAAGATAAATATTTTTTAAATGATAATCATCCTTACAACTAAAATTCTTTTATATTTATAAATTACATAAATTTTATTAATATTTATAATAATATAATAAAAGTCATTTGATGTAATTAAAATTTCATTATATTTTCAAATTAGATAAATCTTATTAATATTAATAATAAAAAATATTTAAAATGATAATTTAAAATATTAATAAATAAACATGATTATTTTAGTCAATTAAAATTTTTTTTAATATTCATAGTCTATATATTTAACTTTATGATAAGATGACAATCAAGATAAGTGGTTATATAAGATAACAATGAGAGTTTTTTTTGCTTAAAATGTTGTCGGTATAGCTATTCATTTACTGTTATGATTAATTGGTTATTACTTCTGGCTATACAAAATGAAGGCATTAGTGAAATGAACTGACGTGTCCTTAATCATAAATAGTCCAAGAATTGACTCCTCTTGTCTGGTTTTTTAATAATGCTTGCAATAATTTTTTTTTAAAAAAAAGTTAACCTGGCTAAGACACTATCTATGTAATTGTTGTGTACTAGTAATTAAAATAACTCAATTTTTTATTTTATTATTTTTATTTATATTTTCAATTTTAATTTCAATTAAAAAAAGTGTAACATTAATTTTTTTTTTAGATTTTAGCGTGAAAATAAGTGTAAGGGATACATGGACCTAAAAATATCTTTTTGAGTAAATTACTAATTTCGATCTCTCAATTCATTTGGTAGGTGGCATTGTCCATTTAATTCAATATAGTTGATGTGAAGTGCAAGGACGAAGTTAGCTAACTTTTGTTGAAAGGGTCAAACATTGAAAAATAAAGGTTATAAATTTTAAAAATTAATATATTAAATTTAATTAATAATCAAAATATTGATAATAAAAATGTAAAATTATATTGTATAGAATATAAATATACAGTTAAATACGATATATAAGATTAATATTTTTTTCTTATATAATCAAGATTGTTTAAAAATTATATATTTAAGATAATTTTATTTTAACTAAGTTTGGAGATATGTTGGTCTAAAGGTTATAAGAAAGTACAAGTGGAAAGAGATTGCTCCTAGCATTACAGAAAATACAAAACAAGGAAAACGATCTAGAGCCAAATATCCAGTTATTACAATACAGTTATTTCACAAGGAATGAGAATGCCACTTATCTTATATACATCCGATTGGATGGTCACTCATTACAATAATTTAAGCATAGGATTACAAGTTTATGATGTTTCCTTTGTAAACATTTCTTATTTATTACTAGTAGACTCTTTAGGTGTCCAATGGCTTAAGATGTTATTTTAAACAAATTCAATAAAATTTATGTTCATATAAAAAAAAGTAAATAAAAAAATATATTAAAATCAATATTAAAAAAAATGATACATTGATAAAATTTTAAGTAACAAAGTAACATTATAATTTATATTTAAAAATTATAAAATAATTTATTAAAGTTTAAAAATTAAAATAATTAAAAATAAATTCTACGAATAAAAAATATGACAAGTAGAAGATAAATACTACATTTGACATAATAAAAAAATATATATATATAATGTATGATTTGTAAAAATTAAAAAAAAAATCTACAAAAATTTTGAATATATGAATAAATAAAATAAAAATAAAAATAAATAATAATATAAATTAAAAAATGAATATTAAGTGTGATGTATAAAATTATTTTATTATTTTATTATTTATATTAACTATTAAATAAAATTTACTTCAGAAAAATCATTAACAAAATATATGAAAAATTTTAAAAATTTGGGGGCCATGTCCCGCGTCACTTCATCAGTTAAGGGGACTCCGCCACTGGTAACATGTCGTGTCAAACAGCGGATAACTTTTAATAACTGAGTAACTCAAACATTAAATTTTATTATTTTTAGGTAAGCAAGCCGTCATTTCAAACTTAAATGATTACAATAAAAATTTTGGAATTAAATGATCAAATTAATAATTTGCTCTACTTGTTTTATAAGTAAGAGGTAAAAGATTAACTTCGCTTCATGAATAGCTCGACAAACTTTGGTTTTGCTTAAATATGCACCTATGTCATTTTTACGTTACACTTTCGTTCCGGTTACTTTCGCTCATTTTTAACCAGTTACTAAATGTTCTCACTCTCTTGTTTACTTTCTCTTTGTCTATAAAAAATTTTAAGACAAGTTTCATATAAGATTTTGCTATACAGCTAAATAATTTTAAAAATTATTGCTAAATAGAGACTGTCCACAAAAGATAAAGCTTCAAAACATTTTCTGAACATATGCAATGCATTCATATGTATGCTGATTAAAATATTTTCATCAAGATAATTAAACCACAATATATTAAGGGCAAATTAATTGAGAATTTATGTACAAAAAGAATATTCTCTATTCAAATCCCTTTTACCGTTTTTAGAAAATCACGTGGAGGATATTAACGTTTTTATAATGCAAATTTTTTTATAACCATATCATGTATCTAAATTAAGTTTTGTGTTATACATAAACGAACTTCATAATGCAAAGTAGGTCATTACTCTTTAAGCATAAGCTTTCTTCATTCAATTTTCTTTTGAAGGATATATATTAATTTGGGTAATAAGAGAAGTCTATCGTACACAAAAGATTTTAGAATTGATCTTATAATGTTATTATATTTGGAGAGCAATGTTAAAAACATTATATGAATCAAAAGGAATAGCCTTACATCTTAGGTTTGAACCGGGTCATTGCGTTGCTTCGGAACACTTAGGAACCCAAACACATTTAAGATATCATACCAACAACAGACAAGATGATTTATTTCTTTAAGTTACTGTGTTTTGCACAAGCTATAATTACTCTGACCAAAACTTTGGAGTAAAACAGAGGAAATTGTACAAGATCTCACCAAATTCTGCAAAACTCACATTTTATTAGATCCTAGAGCATTGTCTCAGAAAATATCTGGGATAAGATTTGGGAAATCCTATGATAGCAATCAATTCAAGCAGATGCAAATGCTATTAGCAGCCATTAGAATTCCCACCAAAACTTGGGGGTAAAAGTCGAGGAAATTTGATGAGGGTCCAATCAATTTCTCCAAGTTATAGTGCTAGTAGTCATTATTGGTCTCACCAAAACTTGTGGTAAGAACATGGGTATGCTTGGGTTGTTGCATGAATTATTTTTGCCTTCGTAAAAGGGAAAGGCCACTTGAGTAAGTTCACACTGAAGCGGTATTGTACCAGAGCGAGTGATAGTCTATTGGTTACAAGGAAGTCTTGGTTTGTTTGGTTGCATTATAAAGGCAAAAAAAGAAATATGGCCTTTTCTATTTGTTGAAAGTGGGCAGGAGGGTGTGTGTCAGGGAAGTGCACTCTGAGAAAAAGGACTGTTCACTCTCTGTTTTCTCTGCCCCAAAACACATGACCCTCTCTCTCCTTTCTTTCTTTGCTGATATCTCAACTAACGGAGCGTTTCATTCATTAACCCAACATATTTCCTTGAACACATCTCTTTCCATATTGTCACAGTCATCTTTTTCTTGTGAAGCATTTCTTGACAGTGTGGGTGCAGCTACTCAGACATGGTAGGTCTAATAAAGCTCACCTGGGAAAGTTTTTGGAGGTTTTTGACTGAGAACCAGTCACCAGACCTCTATGAATGAGTCAGTGATAAGCTGTGTGTTCCCAACTTCCAAATCACAGTATATCATTTTAACTACTGCTATCATTACTCACCAAACTTATAAAAACTCCCTCTAATTATTAAATTATTTAACCATGACTTCTCTCTTGCCAACCTTGATGCTGCTTCAGTGTCTCTCTTTACAGTCAAATTAAGTGACAGCGGGACATAACTTTCTTTCTTTCTGTCTCTCCCACTTGTTTGTTTTTGGCAAATTACAAGTGTGTCCTTTTTGCCATTCCTCGATTATGAACAAATGTGTCACGTCATTGCCTCTGCGAAAGAAAGAGATTGGCCTTCTTAAGCATATTTTGGATTTCATGTACTCTTATGGACTCGACTGTTGGGTCAGGACCAATCTATTGGGCTAAAGAGTAATTCATCATATTCCTCATCGTAAATTTTCAATTAAAAGATCGAAAATTGTATTTTTAAATGCTAACATCATTTGACTATCAATATATTTGTTTGCTGATTACCAAAATAATATCTGTCCTCATTTTAACTCATTAATTAATTGGTTTCCACAGTATCCCAACCTAGGATTAAAGCAGTCAATTTGTCTTCAAATTCTTTTTATAAAAAAAAAAGAAAAACAGAATTATCTCCTTCTCACTATGACTAAATGTATATATTTTACTAATACACTTGTATTTTATAATATCTTGTTTTTTATTTGGCTTGATTGTGAGCATCGGACATAAGGAAATTTAGAATTACTTATGTAGACAGTAGACAGCGAAATTAATTATTCAGACATTAATTGAGGCAGATGAAGTAGTAAAGGTCCTGATAATTTGACCCGTGGCAACTTCTGCCTAGGGAAACTAGCCCTAAGGGAATCCACACAATAGTTTCATGGTCGCGATTTGAATGACAGCAAGGCGCTGTTTAATAACCTTTTAGGCATTTAGCTGTCACGATGTCTTCTTATGAGTCCCCCTTGGGCTCTTTTGCCATGTGACTTTGGACCACGTCATGCTAAATTCCCTCTCTATACCTGATTTTTCAAAATAATATGTCCATTTTAATTTTTGGGAATTTATTCCTACTTAGATGCATGGAATTAATGCAAACAAACACTTATCTTAATTGCTATCAACTTGCTATAGTGATATATTTTAACTTACTAGTATTACATTTTATTTAATTGCAACTTACTAGTATTACATTTACTAATTGAATAGGCTAATCTTTGTCATCAATGTAGTATTTACTACAAAATGAGAAGGTTTGAAAAGCATTAACAACATGTAATACCTCACATCTTATATTTTATGTGAATGTGATTATTAAGATTTATATAACAATTTAAGTCTATTACTATTAAAAATTTAAATTTAAATTTTTAAGAATCACATGGGTTAAATTAAAAAAATTATTAAATTAATTTTTAAACTTAGATCATTATAAATGATATCAAAGTTTGCGTCAATTCAATTTGAGAGGAACCAATGCTCGGGCTTGGACTTAAATTGTTACACAATGCAAAAACTTGTGGTCCTCTTCTTCATTCATTTTGTCTCCTTCATCAACATGGGCATATCGTTACCAAATTGCACCATTGTATTCCGTTTGTGAGCAAAAGTTTCTATATATCTTTATCCAAAGCCCCTAAAAGAAAAGCATACTACCATAAGGAAAAAAAAAACAGTTCCCCACTAAAAATGCTTCACATCCTCTCCCTCCTCTCCCTCCTCTGCACTTCAGCTACTGCCCTGGTGCAGGACTTTTGCGTTGCAAACTTGAAGGGAGCAGAAACCCCTCCTGGCTATGCTTCTAAAAAGGCTGCCAAAGTCACAGCTGACGACTTCGTGTTTACGGGCCTAGGCCTGAAGGAAACACCACAAACATTATCAAAGCTGCGGTCAGCCCTGCATTTGTGGCACAATTTCCAGGGTTAAATGGGCTAGGCCTGTCTGCAGCACTGTTGGACGTGGCTGTAGGCGGTGTAATCCCAATGCACACTCACCCTGCTGCAACCTAGCTTCTGTATGTGGTGCACGGTCACATTACTGCAGGGTTCATTTCTTCAGCTAATAGTGTTTACTTGAAGACACTGAAAAGGGGAGATATGATCGTTTTTCCTCAAGGTTGTTGCATTTTCAAATAAATTCTGGTAAGAGACCAGGGCTCGATCTTGTTAGTTTCAACAGCCCAAACCCTGGTCTCCAGATCCTCGATTTTGCTCTGTTTGCCAATGATTTGCCTTCTGACTTGGTGGAGACAACCACATTCCGTGATGACGCTCAAGTGAAGAAGCTTAAGGGTGTTCCTGGTGGTACCAACTAGGCATTACAAGGAAATATTAATTTTTCCTTCAACATTTCTGAATTTAATTTGTAGCGATGTCATTTTATGGAGTTCTATGTTTGTGTTTTCAATTCATGTACCTGTTTCGTTTAAATTATTAAATAAATTATCATATTTTCGATAAGAAGATAATCAAATATTTCTATGCATACAAACGCCAAAGAGGGAAAGAAAATAAAAGATCATGTCGATCGTTTGCTTGAGGCTGCTTTCTTGCGGTCTCAAGCTTATTCAATATTCTATTACTACATGACATTGATAGAACAAAGACGGATTCACAAGTGCAACGGCTATAGAAGATAAATGCATCCTTGAGGAATATAGTGTGCAATTCATGCCTGTAATGAAGCCCTAATTAAGACTCTCATGTGCTTATAATTTTTTTATTAGAAAAGTAAATATATTTATTATTAAATTAAATATTCGAACGTATATCCTATTTATGAAAAAGTAAAAAAACCGACTGCTAGCAACATCGGCTATTCTAAAAAATGATAATGTTATCTATTTTCCTATGGTTGAGACCTCTTTGCATGTCAACGTAACACTTAGCTAGCTAGCTTTTTTCTTCTTTTTGGTCATTAGTTGTATTTTTCATTCTTATTATAGCTGGTCCCAAAAGCTATAAATATATATATATATATATATATATATATATCTGTTTCTAATTTTTTAGTACAAAATTAAAATACCTACTTTTTATAATTTTAACTTATATATATCCACTTTGCATGTCGATCATCAACAAACACACACACATATACATTGTCAGTGTAATTTTAGTTGTTTTAGAAATTTCATTCGCCCCTCGTAACTTTATTTTTCCTGAAAAAATAACCACAGAGAAAAACAATACAATATTAGAAAAACCATAAAATAGAGCCTAAAGGGAGAAAAGTTTGCAAGTAACTTTGAATTGGGTATCTCTTCATTGCCACGTATACGTGTCCATGGGTTAATTCTAGGTCTAAAATCTAAAAGGAGTGACTTCCGAATATATATAATCTAAAGAGCCATAACTAGATACAAAGATCAACTCAAAGTACAAGACAAGAATTCAGTTGCTGTCAACTTCTGAAATTACTTTAGAGGACATATTAATAATCAACAAATTAATACTGATAAATTGACTCCCTAAAGGATTTGATTGGCCGGCAAAATTATCTCTCCGTTGCACCAAAAATAGGAATCATTCATAATTTCTGTGCTATTTACATTTAAGTGAGAAAAGGAGACCCAGAACATTGAAAGTTTGAAGCTTTTCTAATTTTTAATGCCCTTTATGTTAGTAAACGTATAAGCTCTTTGCATCGATCCATTGCTTACCGGCCAATCCATGCTATTATTCTTATGCAGTCCTTGAGTACATTAGCTTTTAAAATTGACAAGTTATCCCCATACTTTGGTATAACATATTAAAGTTTCATTATATATATAGAGCTATTTGGTGTAACATATTCATGGTTATGACATCTTGGCATATCTGCCCAAAAAGTCTCTAACCAATTCAGTAAGCAATGCATTCGCTCTTATGATACCATCCCCTCCCTCAATACCATAATTTTGTAGCTATCCTTCATTGCCTTACCTTTTTTTTTTATTTTGTCAAGGTCCAAATTAATGAAAATCGACAACAGCTCAAACATTGGATTTCCATCCAAATCTCGCCACCAGCAGTCATCTATACCAGGATCAGGTGGCTTCCTCTTTCGCTTAAGTATTTAGTTATATACAGTCGCATTTATGCAGAATTAGGAGTGAATCACATCGCAAACAGTCCAAGCCGGAGGTTCAAGCTGCTTTTGAGTTGAGCATCAGAGGCATCTCCCACATCTTTGGTGCATTAAGCATCGGCGCGATGATAGTTACAAGTAAGTATGACAGCATTTGCATATATCAGACAAAGACTCTGCATTCGTTGACTCTTGCTGCACGTGCAATAGGTTCGTTAAATTTTTTTTTTTTGCTAAATGAGCCTCTTGAACATTTCAATAATACTGTTGGTCTTATGTTTTTTGCATCTATCATGGTATCTCTGTAAGCCTGTATAATCCTCTTTGGTTAAGCTAAATATCTCACCTGGAAATCAATTATTTTTAACCAAATCGTTTTGTTAATTACCATAACTAAATGAAATGTAAATTCATTGTATATAAAAATCACAGGGGGAACAAAAACAAGTCGATTCTTATCTGTTGTGCTCTATATTTGAGCATAACAACTCAGAATCATCTTAAAAAGACCTGTACAATTGACAAAAGTTTTCAAAGTTCTCTGTAGATGGTCAAAAACACTATAACAGACCTTCCTATTACTAACCCTACCACTTTACCAAAAATACATAGTGTCCCTGCCCAACACATGAGTGCTCGAGCACATTAAAAAGATATCCATTTGACTTTTAACATTTGTTTTAATTTGCAGTTGCAATCGCTCTGCTTTTCGTAGAGATCAAGGATGCAGCATTTCTGAAAACGTTGTCAGAGGTTATGCTATCCCTTTGGCTCAAATGGGAACTCCGAGCAATGGTTGTACTCAGCCTAACTGTTCAACTCATACTGATAAGATATGGGAATAGGCGAAAATTCAGCGGCAAAAATTTGAAACTCGTCTCATTCCTTGTTTGGACAATGTACCTGTTTGCAGATTGGTTAGCAACGGTTGCCCTGGGTACCCTTCTTAGGACCAGACGGGAACAAATAACCAGCCCACTAGTTATATTTTGGACCCCATTCCTACTCTTGCATCTTGGTGGCCCGGATACCATCACTGCTTACTCCTTGTCTGACAATGAGCTGTGGCCTAGACATTTCTTCGGGCTATGCTTCCAGGTTGGAGTTGCTCTCTATGTGTATGTCAAGTTTTGGACCCTAACCGTAACTGTGCTCACGATTATGGCCATTCCAATATTCATTGTTGGAATTATCAAGTACGGGGAGAGGGTTTGGGCTCTGTTCTCAGCCTGTAACATGCAGATTAGGAAGTCTGTATTCTCTACTTCCGATGCCAAAAGTTTCGAGCTTGAAATTGACCTTCTACAGGGCCCTTCAAAAGGGGACATAAAGCTGGAGGAATATTTAAATCACAGACAGATTAAGGACAAATACAGGTATCTTCATCGAGCTTTTTTGTTATTCCAGGTGTTTAGGCCCTTATTTTCGGACCTCAAGCTCAGAATTTACAATCATTTAAGTTACATTTTTGAGTTGGGGAACGTGTCTGCAGAAGAAGCATTCAAAATGGTAGAGATTGAACTTGGTTTCTTGTATGATTTGCTCTACACAAAGATTCCTATAGTTATTTCTCGAATTGGTGTGATTCTCCGCTGCATTTGTTTGTCATTGACCGTTTCCACACTAATTTCCTTCTTGATCATCGTTGGTAAGCATGGCTACTCCAAAGTTGACATTGGCATATCCTACTTGTTAATGGTTGGAGCTATCTTCATTGAAATCTATTCAGCCATTCTTCATCTTAGTTCTGACCGCGGCATTCTCTGGTTTACAAGTCAAAATAACAGGTTTCTTAAGGCCACTGGCTCTAAGTTAGTTCTTTTGACTAAAGCCAAGAAAGGAATACGAAAAATGGCACAGCACAGCCTGCTAGGTTACTGCCTCCAGCCTAGGAAAAGCAAGCTTGCTGCAGTTCTCAGCATATTTGATCCGGAGGACAAATTGGAAAAGTACTTCCATACTAGCTGGAAGGATGTGAATCCTGATTTGAAAACAATCATTTACTCTCATCTGAAAGAAAAACGAGACCAATATGAGCTTTCTGGTTTCGACCATCTGTCAGATTTGTTGGATAACAGAGGTTCCGTTGTGCTTAAAAAAAAAGGAATTGCTGATGACTTTGGTTGGAGTGTAACTGATGTAGAATTTACCCACAGTCTCCTCTTATGGCATATTGCTACGGATGTTTTTTTCCATGATGATCGTCAAAGATATCGAACCGGTGACCTCGGTCCATATTGCCACCTCAGTAAGCTTTTATCTGATTACATGATGTATCTCCTCTTTCTGTGTCCAGCAATGCTTCCTGAAGGTATTGGTAATTTAAGGCACCATGATACCTGCATTGAAGCAAAAAGATTTTTCCATAAAGATATAAAAATCAAGGAAGCTATTAGGGGATTGTTTGGCATCGACATCGAATCTCGAACCTTTTTTATCGAGATGGGAAGCCGGAGGAGGTCAGTATTCTTTGAAGGATGCTATGTTGTGTCTCAGCTGCAAGAGGTGATATCGAGATTTCGATGGGATCACCAAGAGAAATGGGAGCTTATTGGTGGTGTGTGGCTGGACATGTTAACTTATGCTGCTAGTCAATGCCCGTGGAAGGAGCACGCAAGGCAACTTCAGCACGGTGAGGAATTGCTAACACACGTCGCCCTTCTCATGGCACATCTTGGTTTAACTAGGAAAATCAATTTGGTGGATTTACCCCAAAGACTCGTGGACGTCGATTTCAAGCCTAGCTGGTATTGGAATAGGCTTGACCGATTGGCTTATTACTTGGCTTAGACACGTTGTATGTATAAGCACCCATTTCCATCCTCATGAAATCCGGCTTGGTTCGGGTCCTCTTTTCTGCACAACTTTCTTTATTTGTCCTTTTTCAGTTTCAAATAAACATACCTTGGGCTTGGGTGTACACCTAAGTAATTTAGCATATTCTTTTTGGTTATTTTGTATGTACATAGCACTATAGATCTAATTTGAAAACTATATGGCTCTTCTTGGATTAGCATTAACTTGAAGAGCCTTGTTTCGATTAAATGAAAATTTAACTTTAAAAAACTATAGTAAATGTTCAACCTTTTTAAATTCTATTCATAATTTGATATCCATATCGTATAGTAAAATCTTATTGAAAAACTGTTAAAGCTTAAACACATAAAACATAATTTAATTGAATTTCTGTAGAATGATATATGATTCTTATAAAAAAAATGTATAGCTAGTAAAGATGTTAAAAATTTATTAGTGAAAATCTGCATACAGATAATCAATTTTATATAATTTATATTTTCTCAAAGATCAGAAATATAAGATGGTTTTGACTAAATATATGTATTTAAGAGATCCTAATTACCTAACATTTTAACACTTGAATAGAATTATATATACATATATAGCATTTTATTACGTGGTTCTCAAAATAACTAAGTAAATAAAAAGGGTAAACCATGTGAAAAGCGCTATTACAAAAAAAATTGGAAGCGAAATCGTTAGTAGCCCCATCCCATCTTTTCTCTTTATTCGTGCATCAAAATCTTTTAACTTCCTTCCTCGTTACATGTTATGCGGTCATTTATTAATGTTTATAAGAGCATAACCTATGCTATGCATTCAAGGCACAATCATTTGATGTATGAATAAAATATAAAATTAATTTATATTAATAATAAAAATAATTATTTAAAAATAAATAATAAACCAATGTATTATTCATAAATATGAAATTATATTATAATTTGTAAAGATAAACATTTAAAAATTGATAGATATTTTGTTGATTATTTGTTGAGTTAACTTGAAGACTATTATTGTATTGAAAACACAGGTCAAAATTCACAAATGATGCTATTTCTCCTCTTAAAAACAAAGTTGGTTGAAAAATTAAATATATATATATATATAGATATAAATTAGTTACATGCAAAAAAGTTTAAAGTGAAAGCAAAAATATAAATATAGTAAAAAAATTAAAAATATGGTTCAAAAGATAAATAAGTTAAGAAAATAAAAAGAAATAGAAGAAGAAAGGAATGAAGAGAAAAACTAAAGAAAAAAGAGAAACAATTCTAGAAAGAGAAGCCTTGTAAAATTAAAATAATACTAATCAATTGCATTTCTTAAAACTAATCCAAAAACCACGTCAATTTAAAAACAGAGAAACTCATGCATAAAAAAAACTATAAGTAGTTCATATTTACTTATATGATCATTTTTTCTAAAAAAAAGATAAAGTTGTAAATTTAATCAGTAAAAAAATTAAACTTTAATAAAAAGAATAATAAAAAATTAAAAAAAAGAGAAAAACTAAACAAATCTCAAAACACACTAAATCTGCAACTTGATAATATTCTATCCATATGGTTTCAATAATATACAATTATAAAGTGAACGGTTGACTAATATTATATTTTGTAAAAATGCACTTATTTATGACATTTTTTAATATTTAGAAAGTAATTACAAAAAATATATATATCAAATGAGTTGATAGATAAACATAGAGCAAAATAATAATAATAAACATGTAAATTAAGGAATATATTTATAGTAAAAGGCATATTCTTATTCAAAAGATAATTAAAAATAAACTTATTATGAGATAAGATGAGTAACATATAAAAGCAGTCAATAATTGGTACACCTTGAGTAAAAGTGTCAGTAGCTTATTATCTACAACAAAAAAGTATAACCATACTCCTAATCATATAAGACAAAAACCAAAGAAATAATTTAAAAACTTAGATGAAAGACTTTTAATTTCTATATAGAAGTAACAACATTATAAGAATAAAAATAATAAAGAACTCAAATAATGAAAATTTGAATAAATAGAAAATAATGAAATTAAGAAATAAAATAAGAACAATATATAAAATACCTTTAAAACAATTATAATTGGAAGTTATCTTAAACCTGTAAAAACTAAGATTGTACAATAAAATAACGCAATACTAATCAATCGCTTCCTAAGAAATAAATCCAAAAATTATATCAACTTAAAAAACAGAAAAATTCATGCATAAAAAAAATAACAACAATGGGTAGTTAATGTTTACTTGTATGACAATTTTTCTGAATAAAGAAAGACAAAATTATATATATTAGTAAAAGCTGTACTTTTTTATATTGCTAAGTGAAACTAAAAGTTTAAATAATTACACTTTTTAATCTTTCACTATACCAAAAAATATATACGTTACCTAAAGAAATTAATGTGATTAAAACTCAATTTTGTTGTAACGTATAAAATTAAAATTTTAAATATTAATCTATAAATTATTTAATACTATTAGAATTAAGATAAATATATTTTTTAATGAAAATCCTTCGATAGAATTAAAATTCTTTTATATTTACAAGTTAGATAAATTTTTAATAATATTAATTATAAAGAATATTTTATATATATATATTTATATATGTTAGAGATTACCTTTACCTTGTGATAAAATGACAATCAAGATAAGTGATTATATGAGATAACAATGAGTGTTTTTTTGCTTAAAATGTTTTCGGTATAGGTATTCATGGTTAACTGGTTATGATTAACTGGTTACTTATGGTTAATAACTTGAGTTTATATATATACATATGAGTGAAATGAATTCACGTGTCCTTAATCATAAACATAGTCCAAGAATTGAATCTAATCTTGCCTATTTTTTAATATGCTTGGAAGAATTAAAAGAAGTTAACCAGGCTAAGATACACTATCCTTGTAATTATTGCTATACTAATAATTAAAATCACTCAATTGTTTATTTTTTTTTCTGTACTTTCAATTTTAAATGTCAATTAAGAAATACACAACATTTCATTTTTAAATTTTAACGCATAAACAAATAGAATGTGTAATACTTAGATATATGAATGCAAAAGTACTTTTTTGAGTAAATTACTTATCTGCATACAAATAATTAATTTTATTTAATTTATATCTTCTCCAAGAACAGAAGTATAAAATGGTTTTGACTAAATATATGTATTTCAGAGATCCTAATTTACCTAACATTTTAACACTTGAATATAATTATATATATAGTTCTTTATTAAGTGGTTCTCAACATAAATAAGTAAACAAAAAGGGTAAACCATGTGGAAAGCGTTATTACAAATAGGATTTGGGCTAATCAAGTCTTTGAGACACAAAAAAAATGGAAAGCCAAAGCGTTGGTAGCCCCGTCCCATCCCAAAAGCCAGAAAACATTAACTCCGCCAGACTTTGATTAATTGCTATTTCTTTCCATTTCAACTTGTTTTGTTTTTAAGATGAAGCCTGTTTCCAAACTTGTACGTCACATCTATGCCACCCAGTCCATAACCATTTCTCTCTATATATGAAGTAGACAACCCCTCTCTCTCCCAACAATCAAAACAAAAACTTTTCTCAGCTTTTTCTCTGATCCATTATTGCCCACTTGGCTGCAGCCAAGGTTTTTTCATATCTCTTCGTCTTTATTGCCCTCTTCGGCGTGGTTGCATCTGACCCTGATCATCTCCAGGATCTCTGCGTAGCTAACAAAGCAGCAGGAATAAAGGTGAATGGATGTCCACGCAAGGACGAAGCAAATGTAACGGAAGCTGATTTTTTCTTGAGCGGTCTAGCCAATCCAGGAGCAATTAATAATTCGGTCGGATCAGTTGTAACAGGAGCCAACGTTGACAAAATTCCAGGGCTTAACATCCTAGGCGTGTCACTTGCCTGCATCGACTATGAAGCTGGTGGCCTCAACCCACCCAACACTCACCCCCGTGCCACTGAAGTCATCTTTGCTCTTGATGGTGAATTGGATGTAGAATTCATCACTACAGCAAACAAGTTGATCTCCAAATCCACCAAGAAAGGCGACATTTTTGTCTTTCCCAAGGGTCTTGTTCATTTCCAGAAGAACAATGGTGCCAAGCCAGCTTCCGTGATCGCAGGATTCAACAGCCAACTGCCTGGAACTCAATCAATCGCTGCAACATTGTTTACCTCAACACCCCCGTGCCAGACAATGTCTTGACCAAGGCCTTCCAAATTGGCCCTAAGGAAGTCAACAAAATCAAAAACAAGCTTGGCCCCAAGAAAAGGTAAGAAAAGAGGCCCTCGAGTTTGAGGAGAAAATCATCAAACCTTGGCTCCCCATACTTAACTTAGAGTACTATTTGGTATTAATTCTATATTCATTTTTCAAAAAAAAAAAAACTTCTTTGCGAAGAGAGTGGTTAATGACAATCTTAAACATAAGATTTAATCATAAGACGTATGAAATCGCACTTCTGATCAGAGAATTATAAAGCAATTGAGTCGAAACCATAACAACAAGCGGAAGAAGATTCCTCTGCTTTTCTCTTCGCTTCGATTCCTTTACCAACCCAACATATGTATGTCATAGATCCTACTTACCAAACATTTTAGCACTATAATATAATTATATAGTTCTTTATTAAGTGGTTCTCAAAATAAATAACTAAACTAAAAGGAAACCATGTGAAAGCCTTACTACAATGATTTAGTAAAATGCAATTGCCACTTTTATGAAAATGCCATTTTTGTCTGTAAATTGTAAATAGTTTCATTAATTTTTATTAAACTACAAATAATGAAATTAACCCGTTATTGAACGTGATTCCAAAAATACTGATAAATTTTAGACCATAATTCGATTTCTTAGTGCATGAACAACATATCTAACTTCTTTTACCCACATCATTAAGGAGGCAAATAGCTTGGCCGATGGACTTGCAAAAGCCGGAGCAATCAGGTCTGACCATCTCTCAGCCATCTTGTAACCTTTACCAGCTTTGGCCATTAATTTTTATCTGTCTTTCTGGCCCTTTGTGTTACTGCTGTGTTATGATTTTACGATTCATCGCAAGTAACTTGCTGTGAAATTGCATCGGAAGTTTGTTGTGTCCTGTTGATTTCCAGGTTCTTTATGTATCATTCAATTTTGCTTTCGTTAGTGGTCCCCGTTGAATGTATTGAGGAGTTGTTTATCTTCTGAGTGTCTTCATGTTATGGCCTTGCATGTTATTGTCTCAAAGCTGTTTCTGCTTAGGAGCCGAAGCTTTATAGCACCTCCTTTAATTTGTAATAGCACTTCTGTGCAACTCTATCAATACAATTATCTTACCATTCCAAAAACAAAAAAAGAAAAAACACATGTCCGATGTGTCCCAATCATATTTTTTCAAATTTTTTTGCTACAAATGGGATTTGGGCTAGTCAACTCTTTTGAGAATAGGATGGGTCATGACAAACTCAAACATAAGATTTAATCATAAGACGTATAAAATCACACATCTGATAATAGAATTGTAAAGCAAATGAATCAAAAAGGAGTGGCTAAAGTGGAATGGATCCAGGGACTAAAAAACAAGGACAGCCTCCTATGGTGGATGGCCACTGCCAAGCCAACACAAGAAGACGCCCCCACATTTTAATTAGCAAAAACAGCGTTTGCCGTCTCTTCAAGCCCCAAATTCAGCTTCATCTCAATCCCTGAAACTTCGAGACAACTTCTCTTCAATCGTCATTTGTACATCTCAACCGAACGGTGACATCCAGGCGAATATGTTACTACCTAAAACCTGAAAGAGACAAAAGTTTCTTCCTTTTCTTACGGGCTTAAAGAAAACGTAATAAAAACATCACATCTTCCAAATGAACAGCACACCAACAGTTTCAATATTCCCTCTACCGTCTACTTCCAAGCTGCGTCACTGCCCATACATTATTTTATGTTTTAACAATCTCCAAAAACAAGGCTCCAAGCACTTGTCCTCTCTCTTTCTTTTGGTCAATGATCAAACAACTCTATATTTCTCGACCCTTTTCTCTTTTTACCTTTTTTCTCTGTTTCAAACACAGTTTTCAATCAAGGATCATGACACTGGAGGAAGCAGAACCAAATCCAACCCCGGATCATATCTTAGACTGGCTCGAGGATTCGATATCATTCCTTCCATCTTTCTTGGATGATCCTTACAACTCAGGCGAGATCAATAGCTACCAATGGTGGGATCAGGATCAAGATATAGGTCAAGATCTGATTAACATAGGCGCTACTGCAATCGATAGCCCCACAACTGCTGCTGGTGCTGTTGCAAATACTACTAACAGTAGCCTGATACAGTATGATTCCTCCTTTCCTAATCCTGGCTTGCCACCCAATTCATCTAAGAAAAGGAAACCCTCTGACGACCAGGTTCCAAGGGCAGCCCAGAATCGTCAACAGAAGAAGAATCAGAGCAGTAAGATCAACGAAAACGAAAAAGGAAAGGCAGGACTTGAAGAGGTGGTGGCCAATAAAAGGTCAGCTGGAAACAAGAAAAATTCAAACAAGTCTTCAGGAAATAACTGTAATAACGGTAATAACAACGAGGGGAGATGGGCAAAACAGTTACTGAACCCTTGTGCCATAGCCATAACTACCGGTAACCTGACGCGTGTGCAACATCTATTGTATGTTCTCAATGAGCTCGCCTCATCCACCGGAGATGCCAACCACCGCCTTGCAGACCATGGCCTACGAGCCCTGACTCACCACCTAACCTCTTCCTCTGCTTCCACAGGGCTAATTACTTTTGCTTCCACGGAGCCAAAGTTCTTTCAACGATCTTTACTCAAATTCTATGAGGTTAGTCCTTGGTTTGCATTCCCTAATAACGTAGCAAACGCTTCCATACTCCAGATTCTTGCTCAAGAGCCTGATAAGACTCGTAATCTTCACATTCTTGATATTGGGGTATCTCATGGTGTGCAATGGCCTACACTTCTTGAGGCCTTGACTAGGCGCTCTGGAGGGCCTCCTCCTCTGGTTCGCATCACCGTCGTTGCAGCCACAGCTGAAAAGAGTCAAATCATGGACACCCCATTTTCTATTGGTCCACCAGGTCACGATTTCTACTCTCGACTTCCTGGTTTCGCCAAGTCCATGAACATCAATTTGCAAATAAATAGACTCGAGACCCATCCGTTACAAAACCTTAATACACAAACTATTGACAACTCACCTGGAGAAACCTTAATCGTTTGCGCCCAATTCAGACTACATCATCTAAACCACAACAGGCCTGATCAAAGAACGGAGTTCTTGAAAGTACTAAGAAGTTTAGAGCCAAAAGGGGTGATTCTGAGCGAGAACAACATGGACTGTAGCTGCAGCAACTGTGGAGATTTCGCAACAGGATTCTCACGGAGAGTTGAGTACCTATGGAAGTTTTTGGACTCAACAAGCTCAGCATTTAAAGGACGAGAGAGCGAAGAAAGAAGAGTAATGGAAGGAGAAGCAGCGAAGGCTTTGACAAACCAAGGAGAGATGAATGAAGGGAAAGAGAAATGGTGTGAGAGGATGAGAGGTGTGGGGTTTGTTGGAGAAGTGTTCGGGGAGGATGCCATAGATGGAGCTCGAGCATTGTTGAGGAAGTATGATAGTAACTGGGAGATGAGAGTTGAAGAAAAAGACGCTTGCGTTGGATTATGGTGGAGAGGGCAGCCTGTTTCTTTTTGTTCGTTGTGGAAGCTATATATCAAGGAAGAAGGGAGTTAAAAGCAGTTGTTGATTTTATTATCTTTATTCTAGCTTATAATGCTTGCTATTAAGTTCGTAATTATAAAACTGTGTGTGAAGGATGGTTTGCAGTCTAGTGTTCAATCAGTTTTGGCATAAAACAACACTGCAATTCTTTTGCCTACTTTCAATCTTTTGAAAAATGGAGACAATGGTTACATCCAAGATCTCCAGCAAACATTAAGAGGCAATAGTAATTTTCTCGTAACTAGTAAATTTCTATCTACGAAACTCAATTGCTAGCTCTGCATCACCGTACAATGAATCCTTTCTTCTCTTTTTTTTTCTCTAAACAATGAGAACATAGGCAAACGAGGGAACTGCCATCACGAATACCCCCCTGTTTGTCGTCAGGAGTTAATTCAAGCGGAAAGAGCAGCTGCAAAGGACACAATTACCTACAAGGTACACTCTCAAGCGGCAAGCTGCATATGCCTTTGAGTTGATTCAATCTGAGATAGAATCAAGTTTTTCCATTGGCAAGCATATCGAATTTCTTGAAATATGGATATACCATTCATTTCAAGGACATTGTAAACAGTTCAATATTATCTACTAAAGTTCTTAAAAAAAAATTCATTCTTTTGACAATAATATCAAGAACAAGCATAAAAAATCCAGGTAGAAATTTGGGTTTTAAATGCAAACTCAACTGGAGTGCCGTTTTGCTCTTCAGATTAGTAGACCAGCAAGCAATTTTTGTAGCTTATTCTCCTTTTCCTATTTCAATTTTTGGCAAGTGAAAGGCATGAACTGAAATTTGATCAACTCCATACCCGTTTAAAAGTCATCAATCATAAGATTCCTAACTAAATGGATACAAAGTTCAGAAATGCTCCCCCAAGCAAAGCTGAACCTACAATAATCCTTATCCCACCAAGCATACCAACAACAACTCGTTCGTCATACCCAAGCAAATAAGAACAAATATTGACCGCATTGCTAACAGCCTTGATGGTCCAATTAACATCATATAAATATTCATTTATTGGCTATTCTTCATTCCATCTACATGACATTTTATCATATTATCATGTTCTTTCATCCAAGTAGTAAATCATTAACTTAATTGAAGAATTCTAGCTCCAATCTCAATGCTTCAAAATTAGATTATAGGCATAGGGAGGAAATGGAATATACATTTTGCTTCAATCCTTTACTAGGGATATACACAAACTTTAGTTCAAGTATCTACATAAAGTGGAGAAAATAAAATTAAATTCAAAATCAGAACTTAACAGGGTTGTAAGTTTTTTCCATAAAAAATATTAAGCACAAGAATCTCTAGTTTGACTTAATTCCCTTCATATCACCCCAACCATGCTATGCAGCTAAGTCAACTCCAAATAACTCCAGCCCCTTTCAATGCTATGGAAATCAGTTACAAAAGCTATAGTTATGGCTTCAACTGCAAGGAACGCCTTAGAACTATACCTGACGATTTTCCATGCCACCCTGGTGTCAATATCTTGTACCATGATTAAAAAATTAAATACAGCAACCATTTTCTCTTTAAGAAGAATATATACGCACTGAACTACGGATTGCCATGCGGCAAACAGGGCATTTTGGTACCACTTCTCGTTCAACTGATACAGCACAATGTTGGCAACAAACAAGGTGACCACATGGAATAAATGCAGACCGTCTTCTCCTCATCAAGCAGATCACACACAACTCTCCATCTGGAACATCACCTGCCTCCTCATCCCCAGCAATCTGAGAGGTGGCATCATCAGGGGCAGCATGAGTTGATAGTTGAAACCGTCTTAGCCTCCATTCTTTCCATTTATTCCAATTCCTGAAGGCAATTCATCAACCAAATAATGTTTATCTTAAACAAAGTGAACAAGGCAATTGTGTAGTCACAAAGTTAAGAAAAGAATGTGCATAACTGCATTATGATTGACATGGTCTACAGGCTTTTATCAGAGATAAATCCAAGAATGAAACTTTCAGTAGTAAGAGAAGAAAAAAGAAGATCATTAGACTAAAACAAAATACCTCACAAAAGCATAGCCAAGGATACCAATAGACAGTGAACCAAGGACGACACCACTCCACAATAGTATTTTTGTCTTGAAGGCAAGATCTAACAACATCTGATCCTTTGTCTTGTCAGAACTGCAGTTGCATGCATGAAGAGGTTTGTAAGATGTTGAAGCAAGCTTTTCAAATATATATATATATATATATATATATATATGTTTGAAGCAAGAGATATACATTTCAGGTTAATCTGGGCTATGGCCAATTTTAAAGTCATTGCTCTCTTTAAACTTGTTAAGTCAATAATGAAACTGAGAATGAAACATGACACTTTGAGAAAAAACGCAACTAAATTAGCACTTTAGGTATAGTCAAGTCCTAATAAAAAACAAAAATCTTGAAACACAGCTATGCTTTTCTATTTCACATTAGGTGCATGAAAATTTAAATCAGCCAAGCCCAAATAAGAAACAAAAATTTTTAGGCACGGCTAGATTTTTGGATTCACATTACTAGCATGAAAATTTGCAAGTCCCAAAAGTAAATAAATGAAAAGGTAACAGTATACTGTCTATAGCAAACCCCCTTACAGAAAATAAGGAAGCTCCTTGCATGACTTGATTTCAGGCACTCCATTATTGAAACTGCAAATGCCAACAGCAGTGATTTCCTTTCCCAAGGGAAGAATTTTCTCTTCATCAAGCAGACCAACCTTAAAAACAAATAATACTATGATTTCAACAAAGTTGAGGATGTGTAATACATCAAATGATGCAAGACCACAATCCGTAAGCAATATAAACTTCTAGCTTCAAAGAAGTAATATAAATTTTACATCTTTCTTAACTCACAGGGTATTCATGACCAAACAAAGCCTGAAGGAATGTATAAGGAGAAGCATTGATAGGCTGCAATTGATGATAAACTGTAGTTAGGGGCAGGGGATGCCTTGAACCATCCATGTTCACAATGACACAATCAGATTGGGGCCATTGACCGCCTTCAACCAGAATGAAAGGAACCTGAAAAACATTAATACCCAACAAAGGGACCAGAAAGAATATTATAACAAAAACAGAACAAAATCCAATGCTTGAACAAACACAAAAAAGAAAAAGTTCTAATGAAAAGCATTACACAACTAAAACAATTGAGCCTAAAAAATATTTATTTATTTTCTAACCTAAGGGAAAAGGGAAATTTTTTAACTAACCGTTCTCATTGAAGTGGACTCTTTTTTATTCCAAGACCTTCCGATGATAGCACGTAAATCAGAAGTCCATCCAAAAAATCCCCTCCATTCATGGTAAATATACTTCATTTAAAAGAAAGAATAAAGTTAATCCAATTATTAATTAATCAAAATTAAAACTAGAAAACTCAAATTATATAAAAATATTTTTATATTAACGGACCGTACAGTTTGTGTTCTTTGGATAACAACAGCTTTATCACCGGACTCTTGAGAGACAAGCACATTACTCCTAAGGCTCTTCCAGCTCCGTCCATCGCCGGCCGATCTCGCCTCAACGGCGCCTCGAATTACGATGATAGGTTCTTCGGTGGAATCCGACTTGTCCTCTTCGAGGACGGAACGGAGGTCGGCCACGCCAAGCGACGGTGCAACACGAATTTTACGGAGAGCAGTGGAGGTTGACTTGAACCTGAAAATTGTTCGGACGGCGGCGTAGGCTAGGGCGACGCCTAAAACGGCGCCGTCGAAGGAGAGGGCTAGTTGTGAAATTAAGGACGCTAGGGCTTGCTCCTGTGAGGACATATTCGTAATTTAGTTATCTTTTACATTGGAGGTCACGAAATCGGTGGCGGGACAGACGGAACCAACGTCCAGGGTGATCTCAATGAGGAGAGAGTCTGCTTGAGCACGCGAGAGAGGGAGAGGGATGGGTGCTAACTGTTTGCTAACGGGGCGGTTTTGGATTCTGTGCTGGGGTGGTTGGTTAATATGAGTGAGAAATGAGGGTTTTTTGGTCAATTAATGATAATCACAAGGCTTTGGTGACATGGCACTTTTCTATTAAGTGATTTTTATTTGCACGGGTATGGTTATGTGGGTCGGATTTCAACCGAAACGGAATTTAGATAAAGTATGTTTTTATTTTGATTAAATGTTCAATTTAGAGACAAAGTTTGTCAAATTAGAACCAATCGTTTTAATTGTAACAATTAAGAACTAAACATTTTTAGTTCCTTACAATTAAAAGTTAAAGTGAAAGGTATCGATTGTGAATGTTGACTTAAAATTTTATCTTAATTGAAAGGTAGTGTTATCAGATTAAAATGATTCAAATTTTGATGTAGTACGCAACAACTTTTTCATGATAACTTGTAACAATTAAATTTTTTAACATAGCGTGTAACAATTAAATCTTCAATATAATATATAATAAATATATTTTTCAACATAACGTGTAATAACTAAATTTTTAACATAATATATAATAATTATATTATTTTAATATAGCGTGTAATAATTAACTTTTCAACATAACTCCACTTGGATAATGTGTTGAGTAAGCAGCTATGTCATCAACTCAAGCTATATTCTATCACGTGTAATGCATAGTTCATCCACCTGTCAACTTAATTCTTAATTACAAAGAATCAAAAACATTTGACCTCAATTATTACAATTAAAACATTTAGTTCTTAATTGAAAAATTGTTCAAACGTTTAACCCCAATTTGAGCATTTAGCTTTTTATTTTTCAAAATAAGGTCTAAATTTCACACTTTTTTTAGTACTTTTTTACTATCTTATTGTTATTGTTTGAAAAATAATATAAAGCATATTATTTTAGAAAAAGTAATTAAATAAAGATCTAATATATCGATTTTTTAACTTTTGATTATAATCACACGCGAATCTATTAGTATTCAAAATGAATAATTTCTCTTAAAATAATATTTTGTAGGATACATAAGTCTTGTCGTTGATCAACCGTCAATGTTTTCATTAATTTGATGACATAATAATATTTTTAAGATAATTTTACCCTTAATTAATTTTAAAAATTATCACTATATAAATTATAAGTTTTTCTCTTATTAAAAAAAATTCTCTCCTGATTAGCCACCCCGAAG
This sequence comes from Theobroma umbraticum, assembly GCF_002168275.2. Lineage (NCBI taxonomy): Eukaryota > Viridiplantae > Streptophyta > Magnoliopsida > Malvales > Malvaceae > Theobroma > Theobroma umbraticum. The sequence goes on along the minus strand of NW_018397267.1, from coordinate 5,399,498 downwards.
TCAAATCTAGTCAAAAAGTGCCAAATTCGACCAAATCAGAAAAGTACTGATCTAGTGCTCTTTTGGGGAGCCCAATGAAGCACAATCTGATGCTCCCCAAGGGAGCACAAGATCTAGAGTGCACAACTAGATCTTACGTTCCCATGGGATAATCTAACCAAATTTAACATTCCATGTACATTAGTCGACCTAAATGAAAGGAAAAGAGTGGAAAAAGAAAAAAGAGTATTTTAGACATTTTACATTTAAGTATTAACACTATTTACAAGTTTGGAGTAAACTTTTGATTTTAAATACTAATTGATCCATGTGTAATTATAATCAAAAGTTAAGAGGGTTAGTGTATTTTACTTTTAAATAAAATAATACACAACAATTGAATTTTTTGTGTAATCTATCTCTACATCTTTTAGTTAGAAAATAGCATTAGAATCTTTAAATAAAAATTAATTTATTTTAAAAATATTATCTAGAAATTATTTTTTAAATTTAATACATAATGCTCAAATAAACTTCTAAATTATTTAAGAAAATTCAAATAAGTTTTTATTCTTTTATTACCTCTAATCAAGTTCCTATATTTTTATTTTTAAATCAAATAAGCATATATGATTAATAATTATCATTTATCATTTTATATCCACATGACATTAATATAGAAGTTGAAAAATGTCATATAATCATATTAGTATGTCAAGTCATCATCAATTATGATATGTCAATATATTATACGTTAATATCACGTAGCATATAATAACAAATGATACTTTGATTAAGTTAATTATTAATTATAAAAACTTATTTGATTTAAAATAAAAACTTATTTAACTTAAAATAAAAATATAAGAACTTGATTGAACATAATAAAATATAAAGACTTATTTGAATTTTATTTAAAATTTTAAAAAAATTTAGATATTATACCTAAATTTAATAATTTCACCTAGTTAAATCAAAATGAAAATAAAATGAGCAAAATGCAACAATCAAACTTCATAAGCTTTTAATGTAATTTCTTCTTAGTTAACATAAGACTCTATATTTGTGTGTGTGTGTGTATATATATATATTTGACAATAAATAAATAAACATAAGCAGTTAAAATTACTGACATAAATTAAAGCTATGGCAATGAGTAGAACTCATCTCATCTCACAAAATAGGATGGAAGAATTAGACCCAAAATGCACGACCGGCCCAATAAACAACGCCAGCGCCTGCTCTCGTTGATTTCTCCACCTATCTACATGTATTCAACTATTCTGTCTCGAATGTTAGAAGTAATATATCTCGTCAACGCTGGGGACTCAAGGATGGTATTCAGAAGCATTAGCATTAGTCTGTTTACTTTCGTTTCTTTGCTCTCTGCCTCTTTTCTGGTAGTTTAGTTTGGTTTTTCCTTGTAGCAGGCTTTCCCGCTTCCTTCAGAAGGGGAAAAACATGTATGAAGGTAGAATCTGGACCAGTCAAGCCCGACTTCATTCAGATTGCAGTCCATGTGAATGAAAACATGCGCCACTTTCCCTTGTCATCCACCATTTCCACAATTGAGTAGGAATTCAAATATGATGTGAACAGTTATTATAGCTGCGGTGGGTAAGAATAGCCAATGGAGATTTAAATTCTTTTTAAGGTCAAAACTCATAATCCAATTCCAATCCAGGGGCAGCAGCCTTAGCAATCTTTGAGGCCATCCAGGCCTTTCGGGCGAGTCATAAATTACTTGGAACTGACTAGGGGTATGATTATACTAACATGCTTGCCTGTAGTCTCTTTTCCTTTAGACAAATATCAGCATTTCATCGGATTGTCAATTTGCTCAAAATTAAAAAGCGAAAAAGGATACTGCTAACTGATATAATATGTTTGAAGTACAATCTTATCGTATTCATTTGATCACGCTAGGAGCAACCTGAAACAAACGATATAACCAATTTATTGACCTCATCAGGCGACTCCATATTAGCAGCATGCCCTGTATCCTTGATAATCTCCAACCTTGATTTTGAACCCAAGTGCCTGTATCCATGAAATTATCACACCAACCTTCAGATTTGAAATAAAGTTTAGAATTATGGTAACTACTAAAAAGATATGGAAAAGGGTTGCTACTATTTACCTTTGCAACTGATGTGCAAGTTCTAATGGGAAAACCTTATCCTGATCCCCCCAAATTATAAGTGTTTCCTTCACCCAAACACAATCCCAATCTATTAGATTCAGAACAGACAGGTAATTTTACTAGAAATGAGAAACACCGATACCAAAAAGTAGGGCTGTAGTCAAGCAACCTGAGTTAGAACAGGAAGGTTGGTATCTGCTTTCTTCTCCACCAAGTGCTCTGCAAGCTCAATCTTCTCCTTCCGACGATGATCATACATCATCTGAAAGACTCAAATTTGATTTTATCATTCTTTGAGATGACAAGCAAGGCTCGTTTAATTGAGGCAAGAGCAAACATAAACGGTCAAAATGCCAAATCCAAAGACAGTAAACTCACAGTTACGAACTCGCGAAGTAAGAAATCAGGAAGCCAGTGGAGAGAATTCTGCTTGTACATTGACAGATTCACGAGTAACCTTAAATCATCCGGGTTCTTGGGAACAAGAATCTCAGAGGGATGCCTTCCAATTCTCCTCAACTGCTCTGCCTTCTGATCATCAGTATACAGAATTCCACTGCTCAAGATCACGACCTTCTCCACCTCATCAGGGTACATCTCAGCGATCCTATACGCCACGAATCCTCCATAACTAATTGCATAAACAGAGAACCTGTCAACTCCCAGCCTCTTCAACGCGTCTGCCAAGCATTTAGCCTGGAACAAATCAGACCTGTCCAGGCTTTTCGAGTGAGATTTTCCGAAGAACAACAAATCCGGGACATATACATTGAATTTTCTAGACAGAGGACCAATTTGATGAAGAAACTGCCAGAGTGAATTGCCTCCATAGCCATGGACCATGACAAGAGATGGCTTGTTAAAACGTCGGTGATTGGCGACCCAGAAATGGACGGTGGTTTGGTCATCCAAATCAGTGGCGCAGGGAGACAGATTGCAAAAACGAAAATAAAGAGATAAGATCGTGTCCATGAATTTGGTCAGTAAAGGAGACTGGTTTAAGTTAAGGGTGTAAAGAAGTAGGTTGCGGAAGATGGCGAAGGCGCTTGAGAGATAGAAGGAGATGACATGCCAGAGCTTTGTGGATTCCATTGCTGATTTTGCTTGGGAATCAGATTTCAGAAACGATTTTCAGACGTATTAAATATGCTGTATCAAATCAATACTCAAACTAATCGAAAACTTCTCGGTAAGTCATATCACCTGAATTTTTTTGCTAGATACGCTAATAATTTTCGATTGACCTATATATCCTGTAATTTACAGGAAGGTAATACTATTTTTGGATAATTCATAAGGCCTAATCTGCTACACGTGCACTGCTTTGCTCTCAGTGTTCATCACTTGGATGGTTTTGGAGTTACGGTCCTGAGTATTCACGCATAATAGTTTCAATTTAAATCAAAAGATATAAAATTATAGTTTTTAATGCACTCCTTAAAACCAAAGAAACCTTCATTTCAAAAGATTTTGTCTAAAACGTAACCTTAATCTTAGTTTCACACGCAAAAGCAAAAACTAATAAATAAATAAATAACTTGTCAATGCCCTGCCAAATATGTATTAATTGAATTATTATGACCTAATTAAACATATTTATGTCAAGAAAAACCATTAATAAAATAAGCAGCAGCCAGTAGCATATACAAGGGAAGAGCTGGTCCGTATCCATTTACTATATTCAATACATTGTTTAACAGGCATTAAACATATAAAAATAGCAATTTCTTATACTCTTTAGACATGTAATGTCAGAGCAGTCGAAAACTTGATTCAATATAAATACATTACACATATATTTTCTATTTAAAAAACTAAATCCCAAACCTCCCGTCTTCCAACAAAAAAAAAATTAAAAAAAAAAAGTCATAAGTTAAGATAAAAAAAATATCATAACAAATTTCGTTTTTTATTATCATTTTCAAAATTTTCAATCAATTAATATAATATATGATATATGAAATTGAAGAAAAGTTAAATTTATAATTTAAAAAGAGAATTATGTATTTGATAAGTTATCGACAATAAGTGAATTTGAATATAAAATTTTTTAATTATGATTAGTTAATGTTAATTTTGAATGTTTATGTCAATCCGTAAAGTGACGACAGGACATATTTTGTCCTTATTTGGAAGAATTGAGCAACTTGCGGCTTATCTCCACTTAAAACAGTTTTTTTAGGCAAGAGAAGATAGGCTCTGAGCACTTTTGGCCAAGAATGGGCGATAATATCATGGCATTGAAGTTGCAACAATTAATTAGAGGGAAATGAAATGGCCCAAGAAATTAAGGGAGGTGGTGCGTATCTAGGGAGATGATGGCCGATTAGTCCAACAAGTTGACAAAGTAACCATCATTTAATCATTAAGAGGACAATTAATTAATGCGACCACATCAAGTCTTTACCCTCTCCCTTCCCTAGCTTTGTCAAGGTCAAATATTACGACAAAATGAAGCATCATCATATAGTGAAGTGGCTCTGCGATTTATAGGAATCGGTTTGTCTTGACTTAAACCACATTGGGAAAACCAAAATTGCGAAAAGCAAAGACAATGGGGGGAAGGGGATTTGAAATTAAGAAAATTAGACCAACAAAGGGCAATTCCTTTATCGAATGAACTGATTTTTGAGGAAAACTCAGGCTTACTTCCCTCCTTTTGCCTTAAAAAATCAATTAACTTTGATAACAATTAAAATATTATTTTTATTTTATTTATAATCAAAGTTAATTGATTTTTAAATATTTTTATTTAACAAAATAATTATCACATCATCTAAAGTTTTTCCATATATATATATATATATATGTCACGTGTATGTCAACATGGATAAGTTAACAAAATAGTTACTATATCATCATTTTTCATCCAAAATCAATTTTAATTAGAAAAAATAATAATATAAAAGCAGAAGCTTATTAATGTGAATTGTAATATAGATTGAGAACTTGTTTTGTCATTATGCCTTTCAAGAATAACCTCGGAAAATTGGTATTTTATATATCAAAATTAAATCTTACTTGGCTGTAGCCTTGGGTTATTTGCTGCCTAAATTATGGTTGGTATATATCTCTCTCAAAACCAAGGGAATATATAGAAAAGAATACTTTGCAGTTATCATCTCATAAAAAAATTGCTAAATTCAGGCCTTTTGTCACATGAGTTGCACGTACCTAAGCAATCTTTGTGAAATATGTGCAAAATTTTGATATCAGTTCGAAGGAAGCAGCAATTGTAACCACTGGTTTAAGACATTTTGAGACCAGAGAGGGTTTTTGTGCCATCTTCATATCAAAAGAAGCATGAAAGAAGATCCTGATTAGGGTAATAAGATACTGTCTTTTTCACTAGACACTACAGGAAGATCCCATAAGTCCTAGAAATTCTATTGTGTGGGTGTGTATACATGTAGCTTTATGTTAGAGAGGGATGTGAATCATAAACAGCTACATTCCAATGAAGAATCAGTACAGCTAGCATTGCTTGTGGCCAAGTATGAACACAGCCAAAATTAAATAAAAAGATGCCTTACTTCCAAGTCTTTGAAATCTCTTTCTTTCCTTCACCACCCTTTTTGACCTTTTCCTTAATTTTTACTCATAATTCAGTCCCTTCACCTTTCTTCTTTTTCACTTTTTGGACGGCTGTTTATCACTTTTTGTCATCCAATTACAAGCTTTCCAACTAGATTCCTTCACTCGTATTATCTTCTTCCTCCTATAAATTCAATCATGGCCTCCATCAATCTTATGGCAGATTAATTTGGTTTATTTCTTTTGCGAGAGAGAGAGAGAGAGAAGAGTCTGGCAATGGCTACATACACTTACGCAAGCGGAAACAACACATCTCAAAGAGGAGTAGCCATGGCATTGGCTCTGATTACAGCAGTGGTTCTATCTCCATTGTACGTTAGGGGGAAAAACGAGACGCGTTATTATGAGATGAAATTGAGCTCCGGATTCGTTCTTCCGATGGTTCTGGCAGGGCTTATCGTTGCCATTAGGACTACATCATCTTCTTCATCGATGCAAAGTGGAGCTAGAGCTTCGATCATTCCATCTCCAGATCCATCGTGGGTGCTCAGAATCGGGGGTTCATCATGGGGACTAGCTGGTATCTTGGTGATGCTTATGCTTGTGCTGTCATGGCAAGAATCTGTCCAAGAATTCTTTTGGAGATAGATGACTTATTGCTTATCCTTAGCATATTCTACTCCATTTTTATTGTATTTGCTGGTTTTTAACAAATAAGGCAAAGGTCGTGTAATATTACAAGAAAAAATAAAAAATAAAAAGTAGCAAGTTGCATTAGTAAAGTTAGCTCGGCATTCCAGTGCTGTTTTATTCTGAGCCCGGCATTTTATTCAACAGTCTCATACTATATAAGTAACAAAGATTATGCGTGCCAATTCTTCTGGCAAACCACAATTGAACTTTATGATATACACCAAATGGATAAATATAGCTATATCCTTCCATCCAAGAATTGGTTTATGCCATTTTATAGCCAAATCTTTCACTTCCCACATTTAAGGTTCACTAAGTATTTGACTCAATAAAATTAATTTCGAATCTCTCTTCCTAAAAAAAATTAGGCTGCCTGTTGGTAGGCCATCGAAGGAGCATAGCAAAATTTGTAAATTTTAAAAAAAAAATTCAAATAAATTTTTAATTTTGTTTCACTTTCAATTAATTTTTTATATTTTTATTTTAAATTAAAATAACTTTTTATAACTATTAATTTATTAATTATTGTTAGTTAAGATGCCATTTGTTATTATATACCACGTGGTGTTAACATGACATATTGTCATATTATAATAAATGATAATATAACATGTTGATGTTACATAATGCTGTGATTATATCATATTCTCACCATCCATGTCAATGTCATATCAACATTAACGTTAGCATCAAGTGTTGTTAGTCAATATTTCACTTATCATTTTATTTCATATGACACTAACTTAACATGTTGTTATATTACAATGAATGACAACGTGATATGTTAATGTGATATAATTACATAATAATGTGTCATTTTCATATTTTACGTGAATATCATATTAACTATGTGTTATTAGTCAAGATGTTGCTTGTCATTTTATATTACGTAATGTTGATATAATATATTGTTATGTTATAATAGACATGATATGTTATAATAATATAATAGATAATGACATGATATGATAACGTGATGTTTTGACATAACATAATAACATGATCATATGATATTTTTACCATCTACATCAATGTCATGTCAATGTCACGTTAACATGAGGTGAGAATAATAGAACAATTGATATTTTAATTAATGATAATTAATTAATAATTAATTATAAGAATTTATTTGATTTAAAATAAAAATAAAAAATTTGATTAAACTATTAGAAGAATAAAATTTTATTTGAATTTTTTAAAATAATTTATAAATTTTTTCAACTTATTTTGTGAAAATACATTGTAAATTTCTAATGTAATTTATATGAAAGTAGTGTAGTTGGAAAGAATAGGTTGCAGTTAATTTTTATTTATTCAATATTGTTTTTTTTTTGGTTCATCCTAATTTAAATTCTTTCTTTGAACAATATGTTAAATTGAGTGTTTTAAGCCTATGAGCTTGTGAAGGACAACAACATAGACCTAATTACAAGACGAAAATTCACCGTTAGTAAATAAACAATAACTAGTATTTATTTTATTGAATATATATTTATAATATCCTAGTAATTTCATATTTTATTATGCTTAAATGTAGTAAAATCTCATTTATCGCCATAGTAGTCTCAATTATTATGCTTAAATAAAATAAAATTTCGTTACTCGTTTAGGCCCGACCCGAACAAGTCCTCTGCGTTTTCTCCCTCAAGCAATCGGCTTCCGAGTTTCAACTTCAAGGCTTTCGAATCTCTCAGTCTCTTCCTTTCTATCTCGATCTCACCCTCTGCAGCGGCAACTCTTGCAATTTCTGCTCCCATCGATCTCTCCGCAAGGTAATTCCACCGATTCTCTCTCCATCCAATCCACCTAGGGTTTCCGATTTTCAATCCTTTTCTTGTTTGTTTCGTTAATTTTACTTCTTTAAAAGCTTAAGAGGTTTCATGGGCCCTTTGTACTGTGCGAATTGGATTGCGCACGAATCTGCGATTATTCTAACATTGGCTTTCTGATATGGGTGAAGTAACTAAAGGGGCAATGGCAGAAGGGGAGGAGGACCTGCCAAGGGATGCTAAGATTGTGAAGTCGTTGCTGAAATCAATGGGTGTCGAGGACTATGAACCTCGCGTTGTTCATCAGTTTCTTGAGCTGTGGTATCGTTATGTTGTGGACGTATTGACAGATGCGCAGGTCTACTCGGAGCATGCTGGGAAGCAAACCATCGACTGCGATGATGTCAAGCTTGCTATTCAATCCAAAGTCAATTTCAGCTTCTCACAACCCCCACCGCGAGAGGTAATTTTGCTTTCACTCTTTCCCCACTTGATGCTCAACAACAAAAGTTTTAATGTTATAGCTTTTGATCGATTGACAATGTTCTCTTCTTGAATGGCCGTGTATTTCACCTCCTTTTCATTGATAGTTTCTTTTTGTTTGTATAAATGCAAATTGTGAAAAATATTCCATCTTTCCTGTTGTTAGGTGCTATTGGAGTTAGCAAGAAATCGGAACAAAGTTCCATTGCCGAAGGCCATACCGGCACCTGGTATCGCCATCCCTCCTGACCAGGATACGTTGATCAATACAAACTACCAATTTGCTATCCCTAGGAAGCAGGCAGTGGAAGAGACGGAAGAGGATGAAGAAAGTGTTGATCCTAATCCCTCCCAAGAGCAGAAGACGGATATGCCGCAGCCAACTTCTCAAAGAGTATCATTTCCCCTGGCTAAGCGCTCAAAGTGAGGATTCAATTGGTTAGCTTTGTAAGATGTTTCAGCTAGCCCTTCGTGTAGGATATTATGCATGAAGTTGTATCATTACTAAAGAGAAAAGGTTGTTTATCCGTTATCATGGTGGTATGTAAAGGATCATTTCAATGGTATCAAAATTCTGCTTCCAGTGTTAGTGTAAGTGTGATTCACTCCTCGTTACATTCCTCTTTGGCAATTTGGGCACTACAATGTTCTCTGTATGCTTATGAACTGAATGTGGTTTTGAAGGTAGAGGAGCAACATAGGTCTTTGCCACACAAAAACTATATTAGGCCTACTCTGGGGTTGCTGTTGGAGTTTTAAAAAAATAGGTTTGGGGAAAATGATGTGAGAAATTGTTGTGGAAAATTGTGTGAAAATTTACCCTAAAAAATTGTGGTTTGGGATTTTTGAATGAATGATATTACTGTGAAAAAATGCTGTAAAGAGTCAAAATGTTTTAAAAGAAGACGATATTTTCAACAATACTTGAATAAATTAAGATATTAGTGAGATGTTGAAATTTAATTTTAAAAATTTTAAAAATTTTAAAAATATATATAATTGTTAGATTTTTTAAAATAAATTTAAAATACTTCTAGCTAAATAGAGTTATGCTCCCTCGATATGTATGATCAGTTTAAATTCAAAATATGTTAATATATGCTTCAAAAATATTTTGGAAATAAAATTAAAGGAACATTTTCCGCCATATTACAGAACAGGATGAGAAATTCATCATATTTTCGCGGTTGGTTCAATTTTCGCTGTAAAATGAGCCTTTTTGGATTCAAATTTTGCTGTCAAAAAGGGGCCTTTTACTCAAATTACAAAGTGTGAAACATTGCAATAAGTACCAAAACCAGCGTCTTGAAAGCCAAATCCCCAAGTATCCATCAGACAAATGAGATTTTCTGTTGTTAAGCATGGACAGAAACCAAAGCTGTTTTGCGATTATGAAATCTAACATACAATTGCATTAGTGGCAGAAACTATGAGAAATCAATCGATTTAATCTTTGTTGAATCCAGTTAGTTAATGTTCCTAGTAACAGAACCATAGAGCTTGTTCTGTACAAATATTCATCATTTATATACAAGGAAAACCCATTGCTTTTTTTTTTTTTCCCTTTTGGGTTTATCATAAAGAAACAATCAAACAGGGTTAACTTCTTGAGCCAACCATGCTACTAGCCGGACGCCCAGCACTGGAAACAGAGAGACCTCGGTCATACATGCGCTGTATCTCTTCCCTGTACACCGTCAAAGACTCGTCAGGAATGGCTGGTGTTAGCTCCACCACATCACCCATTTTCAGCCTGCACGTAGGATCACTCACTGGCTCACGGTTCAGCCTTGGCCTCAATTCTTCCTTGACAGGAAACCCATATGGAGACCATCTTGAGTTACCCCGCCCAGCTCTTTCCAGCAAATCCATCACTGTTGAGTTTGCAGGAAACTCTTGCACTGACATCTGCAACATTCACGAACCAAAAATATTCAGACCAAACTTCAGATTATATAAAAACTTGGAAGCACTGCTAGATGAACCGTTCTTTCAGTAGTAAAATGAAACCTTCCCAAAGCACAGATGTAGCACAGGGTCAACTACCATGTTTACTTAAAAGCATGGGTTCACTTCACATTTGCCTTCAGTTTGAAAGGAAAGATAAAATTTAGGTATGTGGCGCACGATGACCATGCCAACATTAAAGCAATAAAGCCTCATTTAGGGAACATACCTTATCATTTTCGATCATAATGATGAAGACAGGTCCATCCTGGCAGCAGTGAGGCTTATAAGAAAATGGGCAATCATCTGAATGAGTAGGAAATGTGCAGGGTGGCTTGATGGAATCAGCAGAGCCAATTGAAGATTGGTCCTTGTTCATTGTTTCACAGTGCCAAGTCACCACCCATCGAGCCCACTCAACCATCTGAAGTATAAATGCAGAGTGCTTACAGTCACCCTCTTTGTATCTCCAATGAGCTGCAAATCCAAATTCAGCCTGCAAATGCATCTCCTTTGTCCGAATCTGAACTTCAAGTGGAACTGTGCCTTCGCCCATCACTACCGTGTGCAAGGACTGATACCTGCACATTCAAATTAGAAGGAACTTCAGAATTTTTAGATTTCATCCAAGAACAATACCAAAGCATATAAACTTTAACCTACCCATTAAACTTAGGCTGAGTTATATAATCCTTGAGCTTTCCAGGTACTTCAGACCATAACTGGTGAACTACTCTCAATGCCTCGTAACAGTCTTCCTCATTTTCGACAATGACACGAAGTCCATGAATGTCATGGATTTCATCCATACTCAACTTTTTCCTACAAAAAATAAAATAATGTAAATTTTTTAAGATTAAATAACATGAGAAATACAAGAACTAGTGCCATCATAAAATCATTTAGCTCTCCCATACAGGCAGATAAGAACACATAAATATGTTGCTACAATTAATACACATCAGTACTAACACTTCATTAGATACTGAAACAGATGTCATTAAACATATGACTTACAGACTTACAGGATCATAAACATGGTAAATTTACTGCTTCAAATTACAATTCACTCCCACACTAACATCTACACTATTACAGCCTACTCCTACAAAGTTTGTTTAATCAGTTAGTCAAAAGAAATCTAGAAAGAGGTTTCCAAGAAAACTTGCTTAGTCTTTCTTCTGAAAAAAAGATTACATTTTTAGATAGTTTGGACGTGCACACACCAACATGTGTGTGAGTTTGTGCATGTCAGAGTGAACATAAGTCATGCTTGGAAGCAGGACTGTGTGTGTCCGTGTATACAAGAGCAAGCAAGAAAGAGAGATCTTACTTCAACATCTTTGAATAAATGCTATATAAGCTTTTATGTCGTCCAGAGAGAACATGATATGGAATTTCTTTATCCTTAAGAGCCCTCTCAAGTTTCTCTATAGCAGAAGTAATCATCGCCTCATCAAAGGAGTCCACAAGCCTAGAGGACAGTTCTTTGTGCTGATCTGGATTGAGATGCTTGAAACATAGATTCTCCAGTTGCTCCTTCCAACTAGAAATTCCTAAACGATTGGCCAAAGGTGCAAATATTTCCAAAGTCTCCTTAGCAAATCTCTGTTGCTTGAGAGAAGGCAATGCATCCAGTGTCATCATGTTATGCAATCGATCTGCCAATTTAATAAGAACTGCTCTTGCATCTGCCATGGCAAGAAACATGGTGTGCAGGCGATCTGCCTCAACAGTTTTGCTTGCAGTATTGTTTTCACGTGCTAGCTTACTCAATTGGCTAAGCTTGGAGACCTATGTGAATGCCACAATTAAATAATTAGAAGCTAATAACTCGAAACTTTTATCAAAGGAATGTCAATTGATATAATGCAAGAAAATTACAAGGATCCTATAACAGCCAAGTAGCAGCCATCAATGTGCTGTCCATAATGCTCTAATTTGGGGAAGCTTATACCTAGATTTTTTAACTATGAAAATGAAGTTAAAATTATAACATCTGGGGAATATGTTAATTGAAATACCAAAGACTAAGAACATGTACCACAAAGACTACACAAGAGCCTTGTAATTTCTAATTACAAACTCATCCACGATTATTTATCCACATCAACTAAATTCCCATAAGCTACAGCAATTTTCCCAATTAACTAAATATGACATCAGAAATACTTCATTCATTCGTGCACCATTGGATCATTTTACTAACTGAAGATGCCAAAAATTCCATAATTCTTAAACACTTTTAGATGTTAGGATGATTTTAGATCGGGAGAAAGCTGCGTCAAATGCCAAATTCCAAAGCAAAAGAAACAATCTTAACAGCAACAGCATAGTGTGAGCATAAACATCAAGCAACACAATAAAGAATAGAAATTCATCTCTCTTACCCCTTCAACTAAATCAGCAACCCCGGCACCAAATGTCCTAAAAATATAGTCATAACTCAAAAATGAATCATCGAGGGTGTCATGTAAAAGCCCTGCAGCAACTACCGTGGAGTTAGCACCAATGGATGCCAACAACACAGCAGTTTCAACACAATGTTGCAAATAAGGATCACCACTCGCGCGCATCTACAAGACAAAGAACTTCACCTTAAAACAAAATTTAAACAACAAAAAAAAAAAATCAAAGTTATCATTCATTTCTCTGTTTGTACCTGCCCTCTGTGCGCCTTCTCGGCTTCATAAAATGCCTTTACTACAAAATCTTCACAAAAGATTTCGTGCCTCATTTGCGCACCTAAAAGCAACTCCTTAGCATAAGGATCCGGATTCACTTCATCCGTGAAATTATCCTCCATAGTAAACGGTAATTCATCAACCAAACCACTACTTTGCGCCTCAAAACTCGGGGAATCATAATCAATACAAGACCCTAACGCACTCCTAACGAATCCACTGAACAACCCGTTAGTCCCACCACGTAACGAGCCCTGGAAATTCCCATCAGCACCCTTTTCGCGAAGAATTCTCGTTGGAGGACTGCTGCTACTACACGAAACGGGGCCCTGAAACACCGATACTGGGCTCTGAGAGGTTTTCAAAGAAGAACCACAGAATTTGCTCGATGAATAACAAAATGAACTGCTTAATTCTTTCAATTCTTCCCCCCTGTAGGACCCTAAATCCTCTCCTCCACCGCTAGAAAAGCTTGATTTTACCGAAGGTGAGGAGAAGAGGCATGATAGGCCCCCGACAATGGGTCTCTGGGAAGAAGAGGAAGCCGTTGTTGAGGAAGTTGAAGATGAAGATCTTGAATTCAAGTCGAAATCGTAGGAAGCGTGAGAATTGATGTTGATCTGGTGCGGCGTGGAGCACACGCTACTCGGTGGACTCGCGTAAAGAGCTATTGTTGAAACCGCCATGGCTTACAAAAATCCCAGATCGACTCCACAAAACAAATGGTTTTTATTAATTAAAAATCAAAACCCAGTACTTTCCTCCCGGGAAGCAAAGATTTTCAGAGACCCCAGACAAACCCACTAATTTTCTAGAGAAAATAACAAAGCCCAGAAATTTTCTCAGGACCCAAACAATTTTTTCAATGAAACAATCAATTTTGATTTTTCACTAAAAAACCCAATAAATTTCTCTTAAAAAACAACCCAACAATTTTCTCAGCCCAAGGTTTCTTTCTAATATCACAAACCAATGAATTTTGTAAAAAGAGACCCAAATGGGATCTCAATAGTAGAAACTACAAATCAAAGAAATTTCTTTGATTCTACGTGTATATTTATATATACACAGAAGAGAAAAACCAAAGAATCAAAAGGACGAGTTTGTTTGAAAAGAAGAAATTTAAAGCTACAGTATTTACAAATATATAGACATTTTTTTCTACTTAGAAATGGACAATTAAAGAAAAAACGAAACAAAGAAAAATAGCAATTTTCTTATTTTTTGAAAAAAAGCGAGTCAAAGACGCTTGAGAATATTGAAATGAAAGCTTGAAAGAGAGAGCTTTCTTTCTCCTTCGTTGATTTTTCCTTTGAGAACTCTTCTTTTTTCCTTTTTCCCCTTCTCTTCTCTGGGGATGAGTTATTTTATTATTGCTTTGCGGCCAGGGAAAGGAACGTCGAAATTACGGAGGTGTCCTTGGTCATTGACGGGATTAACTGAATCCAGACAAATTCAAGGATCCAACTTTGCTTTCCGTTTTGGATAATCTGGATTTTTGGTTAATTAATAACTGATTAATGATTAAAGTAAATTCTGCCATGTTCTTAAGCATTTTTAATTAGGAAAATAAATAATGGATTGAACCTTTTGTATTAATGACTCAAACCAAAACTTTTTAGTATAAAGTTAGATGCATGATGGCCAAATTACCAGCATTCAATGGATCTTGCATTTAAAAATTAAGCTAATAAAACTTTATGTATGCATTGACAACTTAGTGGATTACATTACATTGTGATATCTATTTATAATTATATTTTTCAGTGTATGTATATCTTGATATAATATGGATAAATTAATTTCATATTCATATAAAATACATATTATATGAACACCTTATCATTGATAAGATAGAATTAAGCATAAAGTGACAAAAAGGGTAAAAATTTATAAAATTGAAATAACTAACATGATATAAGTTAGGAGGAAAAACCAAACAGATAATCTTAATAACAGTCAAAGTGAGAGAAATTTGTTTATTTAAAATGACATGGGATCATTTTTTTAAAGATTAAATTTGATTTAAATATTTTAATTTGTTTAACAAAAAATATTAATATATTTATTTATTGTTTATGACACTTCATTTTGGTCTTTATCTTCTTGATATAATTATTTCTCTTAATTAATTTATTATTATCTGAAGGCAGTGTTGGCATGGCAATGACATTGGAACTCAAGTGTCATAGCTTTACAAGAAAGCGTTGTTAAACATTTCAAAATAATATACCCACATGATTTATGTTAGTTGCTTTTGGCGCACAACAAGATGGAGTGGGGTCCATTTTTATTGATATTTTCATTCTTATCTGGTGCATAGCTCACTTCATGGATGAGGATTCCATTGGATCTTTTTTATATTTATTTTATGGCGTCATATTCTATAAATAATTAATTAATTGTTTTTTGCAATTATCTACGCTTGTGGATTAGGATGGGGATAGGGGAAGCTATAATCCAACTGCCATTCGGATTTAATTCAAATATTAATAAAATGAGAAGAAAAAAATAAAAATACTTATAACATTGGGAGCATTTAGTTTTAATAATAAAGTGGTTCCATGCAAGATTTAAAAAATTAAAATTAAAAAAAAAATCTAGTGGCAAATACTATTAATTGATGATTTTCAGAAAAGGGCATAATGGGGAATCTACAGTGAGGTGATGGAATAATTCTCTCCTTCTTTGTGGAGAAGCTCTAGACCACACTCTACTCCACGATAAGGACTTCCCTACTTTGGTCCTTCCCACACACAAGTTCCCTTGAATCTTCCCGCTTTGTTTTTTCTTGGCGCTGTTTTTTTGTGCCAAAAACATAGTTTCGTGACAGTTCGTTGGCGGCACGTGGCGTGTCATCAGCAGCCGGCGATGCTATATGGTCAGCGTAGTCGGCGAACACGTGTTAATTGTGCAGACGCCTGATTTGGTGGGATCCGGGTTCGGTCGCGGCACGGTCACCGTCCGTGACTGTCTCGCTCTGTCCACGTGGTGTCTTGTGTGTCGACTCAGCTCCTCGAATTTAGGGGCTTTCCACCAGGGTTTAATCTCGTGTGAGCCGTGTTAAATATAGGAGCAATCACGGACCGTTTGTCTGTTTGGTCCACTGTTGGACTTTTGTGATGGGTAGAATGCTGTGCATGGGGTCAAAGTCAAATTGGCACCGTATAATTTCCAAACTGTGGGGTAGCTGCCAAGTAGTTATCAATTTAAAGAAAAAAAATTGCATAGCATTTGTTTTGACAATTTTTATTTTGATAAAATTCTACCGACACCCTTTGTAGGGATCTTTTCTCAGGAAGCACCTGAAATTATTTTTTTCCATGTAAAATCTTTTTAGTTCCATTCTCAGAAGGTATAATGGTATTAAAAGTTTCAATTAATTTTTTATAAACAGATAATAATAATTTTTATTTTAACTTTTTTATATTTTATTTGTTTAATTAAAAAAAATCAATATTTATGTTTTCTTTTTACTTTTCTTTCACTTTCTCTCACTTTCTCACTATCCGAACAAGAAGGAGTGTTTTCTTTTTTGAATTCCAATTCCTTCACCCACTTGAAGTGATCGAGATTCCTCACCGATTCTTCACTCTTCTAAATCTAAACAAAAACAAATTCAAAAGATTCAATCATTGTTTTTATTTTCAAAGTTTCCTTTTTCATTTTTTGATTATTTTTCTGAACATTAAATTTGAATAAATACAGTGATTACCTCTATTATTATTTTTATTAAAAGAATTTTGATTGATTCATTCATTTTAAAGTTGTATTGATTTTATTTTTATTTAGATCATTATTAATGCTGAGTTATTAAGGTTTATGTTCAAAATTTGTAAAAGATGATCTAGATGCGCATGCTCTCTTTTAAAAGGTCTTAATCAATTCTATCCAAATAATTTGTTTATGTTTTTTTTTTCACTTTTTTAAAAAATAATAACATTTTTAGCATGCATAAAGACTTTGGTACTACCCATGACTAGAAGAGGTAAGATGGTCTCTGCTAAAAAAAAATGAAAAATCACTGTTGAAATATTTTTTTAATTAAACAAATAAAATACAAAAAGATTAAAATAAAGATTATTATTATTTATTCACAACAAACTAATTGAAAAATTTTAATAATGCTATTCTTTTTTGGAATAGAACTAAAGCAAAATTTTATATATAAAAAAACAAACTTCAATGTGCTAGATGAAAAAAAGCAATATCATAAAAGGTGTATGTGGAATTTATCCTTTTATTTCTTCCGTAACTTACACATTTTTTTAAACAGAATTAATTTTATAGGAAGTTAATACAAATTTTATTTTGTTATAAAGGATATATCATGCGTTAAACACGGGGAAAGCACATACAGGTAAAGGGTAAGTAATGATATTGTGATAAATATTTTTAAATTTTATAAATGAGATTTAATAATTTATTTATTTTTTATTTTAAAAAATAGATTTTAATTCTTTAAGTAAGTTGATGATACGTTAACTAATAAGTTAAATATTTGGATAAAATAATATATTTATTTGGTAATTAACTAAGTTATTAATTTTTTATAAATATATTACAATAAAACACATTATTAATCTTTTAATATTGTAGTCAAAAATTAAAAAAATATCATCTGATTTGTTTGTAGATTTTTTAAAAAATCCATTATTGATGTATATAATAATTTTTTTAGTTAATAATAAATTAAGAAAAGTAGTCTTGTTAATGACTGTACTAAAACCACTTGTTAAAATTAATTAATTTTTTACAATAATATTCTTTTAACACATTAGTATTAGTCAATTGTTAAAAGTCACCACAGTACTATTGAAGTTTAATCCCATTGGCTTTGAAATAGTGAGAAGGTGTCGTGTCCATGGGTCCAGGCTGTCCCTAAACAAATCAATTTCGAAACAACCATACGGCCACGCCTTAGCATGACAGTATGTCCGATATTTGTACCCCACCACCACCACCTAATTAAATTTGATATTTTTATATAGACATAATAATGCAATATGAATATATACAAATTTAAATGGATTTAGATTAAGTTAATTATGTTTTATATATTAATTGTATCGATTCATTTAAGATACAAATTCGTATTCCATTTAACTTGTTTAAAATAAATTTACAATACAATTAATTAATTATGTTATCATATTTTCATATGACTTGTGAGTTATTTATTATTTATTTATTTAATAATATTTACATGTAAGCATATTCGAAACTCATTTATTGTTTCATATATTTATTAATATTTTTATGATAATTTAAATTTATTGATGTTAAATTTTATTATATATGATAAATATTATAATTTTTATAAATTTTTATTATAAATTTGAATAATAAACTTATATTTTAATTTAATTATTTTAATTATGTTAATCATGTGTTAATCTTGTAAACATATTATAAATCATATAAATTTTAATTATATTAATTATATCGTGTCATATAAAATTGAATTTAAAAATTCTAATAAACTTATTAATCGTATTATGTCGTATTACATGTTTATTAAACATATTCATATATTTGTTTAAAATCTTAATATAATTAATTAATTATGTTATATTCATATTTATTTATATAATTATTAATATTTTATATTTATATAATATAATTAAAAATATAAAAACATAAATTATCAAATCTAATTATGACCACGGCCACAGCTCCAACTCTGACCCACAGGGGCTCCTTATTCTCATCAATCTGTGATGGAAACATTGCTCTAACATTGTGAGTCACTTCGCAAACATAAGGTCCAAACCCAAATTTAACAAATGGGTCTAAAACCTTAGGTCGAACTCCCAAACGAACAAGCTGAGTCTCTCTACTCCTGTATTTGTTCATTCAGGCTGTGGCTCCTCACATTCATTATATATATATATATATCAATACTTGATCCGTGTTTAATTAAAAGATAATGGGTTGAAAGGCCCATCTAGTCTTGGAGGAGTTCGAGGCCCAAATGCATACTCTATTTATATCTTTTTAAAATTATAAAATTACCTTTTTAATTATTATTTTTATAAATAGAAGAGAGAGGATTCGAATTTTACTTTTTAAGTAAGAGAATAACAATTGAGTCAAATGCTCGAGTGCACTCTTTTAATTATTTAAATATTTTGAATTTTCAAAAATAAATTTAGTACATTCAATAAAATATAGTGAGAATATGACTATTTAATAAAATATAGTGAGAATATGACTATTTAATTTCTAGTTGAAAGTAATTTTAATTTTTCTAAAAATATTTTAAAATTTATTTTTTATATATAGTTTTTAAAATTAAATTTCACAATATGAAACGTCTAGACAATAATTACTTAACAAAAAACAAAACTCATTCTTTAGTCTTCAGTATAATGTCATTTTTTGACATTTCAACTCATTATAACACTTTAGCCGTTACACTTTATCATCATGTTCCCTGGCCAAATTTAGCCATACAGCCAAGGAAGATTCTACATTGTCTTGCATGCTTGAACAATACTTACAACAACACTAAATAATATTAATATAATTTAAGAGTAGGTTTAATGGGATTACTCCTTCTCTCTGTTTTTGTTTTATTGAATACAAAGCATTGACTTGCAATGCGTTACATTTCCCAAGTGATATATATGTGTACCCAAGTAGTAAATTGGTGACAAATTTGTCAATAATAAAACCCAAAATGATATTTCTATTCATTTATCCATAGAAATTTGATATGATATCTAAAAATTTTTTTAAACTATTTATAAAAATTTAGATAAATTTTTATACTTTTATTGCATTCAATCAAGCTCTTATATTTTTATTTTAAATTAAATAAATTTTTATATTTTTTTATAATTAAATAAATATTTATGATTAATGATTGACTTAGTCAAAATATTATTTGTCATCCTATGTTGTGTGACGTTAACCTGATATGTTAATATATTATAATTAATAATGATATAACATATTGACATATCATAATAAATAATGACGTAATATACCAATTTGACATGATAAAATGACCAAATGATTTTTTATCTTCACATTAACGCTATATCAGTATCACGTGGATAGAAAATGATGACAAGTAGCATTTTGACTTATGACAATTAGTCAATCATTAGTCATAGAGATTTATTTAATTTAAAATAAAAGTATAGGACTTAATCGAGAGTAATAAAAGAATAAAGATTTATTTAAATTTTCTTGAATAGTTTAGGGATTTATTTAAATATTATGCCTAGAAATTTATTCCTATTTGGTTTAATTTTTTTGTAGCTTAAAAGCTATTATGAAACTCTTATGAAAAATAATAGTTTTTAAAATTAAATTATTATTTTTTAAATAAAGTATATGAACTTTAATTTTGATTAAAATTATGATCAAGTGTATTCCTATTATCTTCAATCACCTAATGCACCAAAACGGAATAAAGTTACGTCGAGCTTATATATGGTTTCATATAATAAGATCAAAGAAATCTATACAAAAATGTAACAGCTATCAAATTTTGTATTGTAGTAATATTATTGGATTTTTGTTGATGTAGCAAGCAATCAAACCATAATGCTTCAATTTTCCAATAAAAAAAAGAAAAGAAAAACAATGTATTTGATATTAATTTTTTTTTTATAAAAAAAAGAGAAAACCTTTAAATAATATCTAAATGCCATTTTAAATTTTTCTAGCGGTTTTTGTACAAAAAGATAAAGAAGGGGAGATCACGATTTAGTTGCAAGATGATGATTTGCATAGAGAAAGAGAGGAGAGAGAAATTGATTAAGAGAGGGTTTTTTTTAAAAGCTAGCATATTTAAAAAAAAAAGGAAAGGAAAACTATTCTTTGGATCTTTTCTTTAAGTTTTGTTTTTTAATTTTGTTCTTTAAAAAAATTATTTTTTTTATTAAAACCACTTCTCAAAATCCTATTTGGCATGTATTCTGCTTTTAAAATATAAACAAATAAAAAAAAGTCAAATAAGCTCTAAGTTTAAATTAGTATGATAGAAAGTAATTCTCTTTTATTATCTTATTAACCTTGCATGTTTGTTTTCATGAAATTTATTTAAAATTCATGTTAAAAATGGTTTTTAACCATAAAATATCCACTTAATTCATTTATATATATATGTAATTGAAATTCATGTATTAAATTAATGTCTTATCCACCTTAAAAAAAAATAGTGACTTATGTATACTATTAATAATAAGTCTCATTTATCTTTCAAAAAGAAAAAGTCTCATTTAAAAATCAAGATGTCAATGAGTAAAAATTTCTTAGGTTTAAATTACTATAGTAAAATGTAATTGTCTTTTATTATCTTATTATTCTTGCATGTTTGTTTTTGTAAAATTTTATTAAAAATTGCTTTTAACCATAAAATATCTACTTAATTCATTTATATGTGTACATAATTGAAATCCATATATTAAGTTAGTGTCTTATCCACCTTTCAAAAAAAAAAATGGTGACTTATCTATACTATTAATAATAAGTCCCATTTATCTTTGAAAAAATAGTCTCAATTAAAAATAGGAACGTCAACAAGCAAAGTACTTATTATTTTCTAAGTACTTTAACTTGAACCTAATTATTTGATAGACTTAGAATCTTATAATACTAAATTAGATTTTAAAATTATTACTCGAATTCATATTTAGATATCTTAAACACCACTCGTTAAATACTTACACAAATTAAATATTCGATTATAATAAATTTAAAATTAATTTATATATATATTATTAATAAAAATTAAATTAATAAATTAAAATTAATTCATAAAAAATAACTAAAGTTTAAAATCATATATCATGAATTTTAATAAATATTACACTAATTATAAAAGAATTATAAACAAAAAGTAATATATAAAAAAATTAAAATTTAATATTAAAAGTCACTATTTATAATTAAATTTAGATAATAAGTACCTTAAAAATATTATCCCAACCCAACCTGTGATGGATAATAATTGGTACAATGATTAAATAAATACTGAAGCCTAATCAAACATAATAAAAATATAAATTTTTTTTAAATAATTCAAAAACTTTTTAAAATATTATACTATAAAAATTTTACTACCTAAATCTGATTATAAGATACTCCCAAGTTCCTTAGTGAGTAAAAGTCTCTTCGACCTACACAGGCCATCAATATTTACAGGGACTAGACACAGCCTCCTACTTTCTTCCCAAAATACCCTCAACAAAATTTCAAGCTTCGATAAAAACCAGTGAAAAGACTCGAAAAAGGTCAGGGTCGGTTCCCCGTTGTCACGAACAGGGTTAAAATAGTCAATTTATCGTGCCTTAAAATCACCACCGGAGTCCTCCACCCTCCTCCTTCCCTGGTAAACTACCCATTTTCACAATTATATATATATATTTATATATATTTTCCCCTTCAGATGAGAAAGCCAAAAAAACGTATAAATTAAAAACCCCAATCAGAACGCACGCTAGGGTTTTCTTCTTCCTCTATTCTTCGCTCTGCAGCAAACGAACAGAGAAAAACCCTTGCTTTAAAATCTCACTTTCACATTGTATTATATAAAAAAAGCTTCCCTTTTTATTTGATCTCTTCACCTTTAAGGTAAGCTCTCAATAACCCATATCTCAAAATCCCTTATTTTTTTTTCCCTATATATTCCAAAATCTGTTCAAAACCCCAGAACTAAAATCAAATAAAGTTCCAAACTGCGCTTGGGAAATTCATCTATACAGGAAAAGAAATTTTAAGGAAAAATCAGTATGGATGATGTTGAAAAGGCAATATTGATTAGCTTTGATGAATCAGGTACCTTAGATTCAGGATTAAAATCACAGGCAGTGAACTTTTGTCAGCGAATTAAAGAAACCCCATCAATATGTACCCTTTGTATTGAGAAGTTGTGTTTTTGCAAGCTCGTCCAGGTTCAGTTTTGGTGTTTACAAACTTTACATGAGGTTATTAGAGTAAAATATGGGTCCATGAGCTTGGAAGAGAAAAACTTTATCAGAAAGTCAGTTTTTTCGATGGCTTGTTTAGAACGTATTGATGATAAGTTGTGTGCTGTTTTGGAAAGTCCTACATTTATAAAAAACAAGCTTACTCAGGTTTTGGTTACTTTGGTTTACTTTGAGTACCCTTTGATTTGGTCATCAGTTTTTGTTGATTTCCTGCCTCATTTGAGTAAAGGGGCTGTGGTGATCGATATGTTTTCTCGGCTTTTGAATGCATTGGATGATGAGTTGATTAGTTTGGATTATCCACGGACATCTGAAGAGGTGGCAGTTGCAGGAAGGGTTAAGGATGCAATGAGGCAGCAATGTGTGGCTCAGATTGTTAGAGCATGGTATGACATTGTGTCTATGTATAGGAATTCTGATCCTGAAATTTGCACTACTGTTTTGGATTGTATGAGGAGGTATATTTCCTGGATTGACATTGGGTTGATTGTGAATGATGCATTTATTCCGCTACTGTTTGAGTTGATTTTGCTTGATGGTTTATCAGAACAACTTCGTGGTGCTGCTGCCGGATGTGTTTTGGCAGTAGTTTCTAAGCGAATGGATGCACAGTCAAAACTAACTCTTTTGAAGAGTCTTCAAATAAGTCGAGTTTTTGGTTTGATATCTGATGATAACGATTCTGACTTGGTTTTGAGAGTAGCAGCCTTAATAACAGGGTATGCAGTGGAGGTTTTAGAGTCTTCCAAGCGGCTGAACTCAGAAGATGCTAAGGTGGTTTCAATGGAGCTTTTAGATGAAGTTTTGCCAACAGTGTTCTATGTAATGCAAAATTGTGAGATGGATGCAACATTTAGTATTGTCCAATTTCTTTCTGGTTATGTTGCCACCATGAAAACCCTTTCTCCTTTGCAAGAGAAACAAATGCTTCACATCAGTCATATACTGGAAGTGATTCGTACACAGATTCGTTATGATCCCATGTACCGCAATAATCTTGATGTATTGGATAAGATTGGGATGGAAGAAGAAGACAGGATGGTGGAGTTTAGAAAGGATTTGTTTGTGTTGTTACGGAACGTAGGTCGAGTAGCACCTGAAGTTACTCAGATCTTTATCAGGAATTCATTTGCTAGTGCTATTGCATCTTCATCAGACAGGAATGTGGAAGAGGTAGAAGCTGCCCTTTCCCTTTTGTATGCACTTGGAGAGTCTGTGACTGACGAGGCAATGAGGGCAGGAACTGGACTGTTGAGTGAACTGGTGACAAATCTATTATCAACAAGATTTCCATGCCATTCCAATAGGGTAGTTGCCCTTGTGTACTTGGAGACGATAACAAGGTATATGAAGTTTGTCCAGGAGAATGCACAATATATTCCTTTGGTATTGGCTGCCTTTCTTGATGAAAGAGGCATACACCATCCAAACATTAATGTGAGTCGCAGGGCAAGTTATCTGTTCATGAGGGTTGTAAAATTGCTGAAATCGAAGCTTCTGCTTTTCATAGAGACGATTTTGCAGGTACCAAATTATCTATTTGTCATCATGATTTAGGTTGCCTTGTTTTATTGTTTTCCTAGTAAATGTTTGTGAATGTGTATGTGCCACCTTATTTCTAAAATTGTTAACTGGATTCTTCTGTTGATGGTCAGAGCCTGCAAGATGTTGTTGCTCGATTTACAAGTATGAATTTTGCATGTAAGGAACCTTCTGGATCTGAAGATGGTGCTCACATTTTTGAGGTATTTATCTCATTCTTATGTTTCTACCCAGTATCCACCCCTCCTGTTTTGGTGCATTTACACGTGTATTCCCACTCTTTCTGTTCAAATGGATAGACATTCATAAATATCCTTCCTCGTGTTGGCAAGTGATGACTTTTATTTGTTGTTATTTTTTTTTTCCTGTGATTTTTCACAGGCAATTGGCCTGTTGATTGGGATGGAAGACGTGCCGCTGGAAAAGCAATCTGATTATCTCTCTTCATTGCTAACTCCTCTTTGTCAACAGGTTTTGATTTGTAGTGTGAATCATACTTTTTTGGTAGTCTTCTTGCTAATACATGCTTCATGCAGCCTGTTTATGAGCAAATTGATGTTTGATCCATGTGTTCTGCAGTATTTTACTCATATGGTTTATATGGCAGGTTGAGGCAATGCTGATGAATGCAAAAATATTGACTCCAGAAGAGTATCCTCTAAAAATTGCCAATATCCAGCAAATAATTGTGGCAATTAATGCTCTAAGCAAGGTTACTCTTCTATTCTTCGATCATCTAATATGCTTCTTGGTGAAGAGTTTTTCCCTTAAACATTGTTCGCTTTCAAAGAATCTTCAGTCACCAGTTATTTTACTGTCATCATAAGAACTTCTAATATGCTACTGAGTGAGAAGCTTTTCCCTTATCATTATTGTGTTTCATTTTATATCCAATCAGTGATGGTAGAGCTGTTTACTAATAGCATATTGTTCATTATTGCGATGTAAAAAACCCTTGTTTGCCTAGTCCTTTGTAATTGGGGATGCTCTCTAAGCTATCTTTTAATTTTTAATAATTTGAGTTGTGATCCTGCATAGTTATCCTTGTAATTTTATTTGTAATTCAGGGTTTCAGTGAGCGCCTTGCAACTGCGAGTCGCCCTGCTATTGGTCACATGTTTAAGCAGGTTAGTTTTTAAGGTTGACGATTTTATTTGTACTTTAGGTGCACCTTTTTTCATGCTCACAGTTGAGAAATTTCCATCATCATCCAGTAATTAATAATGGATCTTTTTGATTGTTTGTTATAAATTAATTACATGGATGTGCTGGAAAGAAACCATGCCATTGTGTTATCTTTATTTATTTACTTTTTAATTTTATTAAAGCCCGCTTATCACTTTTTGAGCCAGACATTGGATGTTCTTCTCCAAATCCTTGTTGTATTTCCGAGGGTGGAGCCTTTGCGGACTAAGGTAAGAGTTCAATGCCAAATATTGAACATATTTGGTTTCGTAGTATCAAACGCATTGCCTAACACTAATTTTCATGGTATTTAGGTTTTATCATTCATACACCGTATGGTGGACACCTTAGGTGCATCTGTGTTTCCTTACCTTCCAAAGGCATTGGAGCAATTACTTGCAGAAAGTGAGGTATAGAACAGTTATAATTGAGCCTTTTTATTTTTTCTTGTTTTTAACGGAAAAGAGGTGCCATTAAAGGAGAATCATTGAGGTAATAACTTTTAATTCTTAATCAAAGAAAACCTCAAATGGGTGCTGGGAATATGTGTAGTTACTGCATGTGGAAATAGGCACAGAATTTTCTCATCAACAGTAGTATCTGATATTGTGTTCGAGTTGTTAATTAATTATATATTTTTTTATCAACACCAAGAAGAAATGTGATCTAAATGGGAGTTACTTTTCAAACACCTACACTTGGGTTTTTTACTTGGGTTTTTTGGGATCTATCTCTGGGTGTGCGAATGTGATGTTTTCTCCTTATCGGGTGTTAACATAAGCTCTTTTGGAAATGATTAAGCTTTTACCTTAATACATGGAAAAATGCATAAAAAGGAGCTGACATTGATGTATTTCAGTTTCATATTTATTTATTTGATTCTGGATTATGTTCTTTTACAGCCAAAGGAAATGGTTGGTTTCCTCTTATTGCTCAATCAACTTATATGCAAATTCAGCACCTTGGTCCATGATATATTGGAAGAAGTATTTCCAGCTATTGCTGGTAGGATATTTAGTGCCATCCGAAGGATTGCTGATTCTTCAGGACCTGAAGCCAATACTGAGGTAGATAATCATCAGTTGTAGGAATTTCTGAACTTTTAACTAATTTTTTGGGTCCTAGGCCCAAGTCTAAGTTTGGAATTATGATATAATGTTCTATAGAGTTTTATCTCTAGTATTATCTGTTGCAGTCATTGTATTGCGTTATGGTTTGAGTTCAACTCAAATTTACATTTCATGATATGTTCTTGCTACAATGTTGGTTGTCCAAATTTACATAGTTAACAAAGTTCTCTATGCTATTACTAAAGAATTTTTTTTCCCAGTTCAATTGTGAAACACTGCAATAGCACATATCTTGAGTCTTTGCAAGCTTATGGTACACGTGCAATTCTTTCTCTGTGTTCACTGAAACTTCTTTTTGTTGTAGGAAATTCGTGAATTGCTAGAACTTCAAAAGACATTATATACTTTTCTTCATGTGATAACTACGCATAATCTATCTTCCGTTTTCCTTTCCCCGAAAAGCCGGGGCTACTTGACTTCAATTATGCAGTTGCTGTTACATACATCTTGCCATCATAAGGATATTAATACAAGAAAGGTGCGTTAATAGCTTTGATTATTCATTACCTAAAGGGTTGGACATTCCAAAATTCTAGTATGAACAGGAACTGGATCTAACTTGCTGTTTTTTCTTTTTGTGAGATAGGCTTGTGTACAGATATTTATTAGATTAATTAAAGACTGGTGTGCCAGGCCTTATGGTGAAGAAAAGGTTTGTTCCCTTCTAAAATTTCATGCTTAGCTTTATTGTGTGGATTTAATTATATTTATGGCTCTAAAGGGTTAAACATTTTTAGGTACCTGGTTTCCAAAGTTTTATGATAGAGACCTTTGCAACAAACTGTTGTTTGTACAGTGTGCTTGATAAATCGTTCGAATTTGGTGACGCAAATACTGTAAGAATAATCTTTATTCATGTATTTTGTCTTTGTTTTGCGTTAGTTGGTGTTTATGTATGATATGTTGTTACAGACATACAGTAATAACCTTTATTCAGCCTTGTAAAACAATATGAACTACTTTGCATATTTGTTGTGCATTGTTGTTGTATCTCATAAAGGAGATCTAAATAAATATTTCAAAAAAAAAGAAAAGAAAAAGATTCCAGCATGATAGTTGAACATGGTTTGAGGGTTTTTACTTACTAAAGAAAAAAGCTTCATATGCCGGACTGTTACATCTTTTCATCCACATGCTTTCTCAGGTTGTTAGGAACTTACCCTTGATTGAATGTTTTATGATGCATGGTAAAAAGTGAAAGCTGCATTAGAGTTTGGTAAGGTGTGCAATGAAGTCAAAGTAGAAGAACTTTTATTGCCTGTTCTATGGGCTAAAAAATCATTATCTTCTATCTGCATGGCCTGTGAAGAGTGTTATTTGCTTTGCTTGGTGAATAGACAATGTTACTTCCAGAAATGGATATGCTGAGGGTTGATGTTCATTTCTTCATGCTTACTCTTGTTTGTTTTTTTTTTTTCTATGTTGTCAGCTTATTTTATTTGGAGAAATTGTGTTGGCTCAGAAGGTGATGTATGAGAAGTTTGGGGATGATTTTCTGGTTCATTTTGTATCAAAAGGATTTCCATCTGCACACTGCCCTCAAAATCTGGTAGAGCAGTATTGTCAAAAGTTGAAGGTACTATTTTCTATAATCTATTCCATTCATATCGTTTCTCTGGTTCATTAGTAGGTATAGCTCCTACTTATATTCTTTGGTTTAATTCATTGGTGGATAATATGATCAACTGACAGACACAACAAGTTAGAGCCTGCACTTGACAGCCTGAGAAACCTGGTTTCTGATAACGTTTACTTACTGAAAATTACTGTAATGAGTTACTTTTCTCTTAACTGTCTTTAATACTGAATGGGATTGAACCTTAGATATGGGTACTATGTCTTGCAGAATTGATAAAAAACTAATTACAAAATTATAATAGTTAGTAGAATGTTAATTCTAATCCATCTCAAGGATGGAAACGCTTGACACTTAACCACATGTTAAGGCAAAGTCACACTAATTGTATTCATTAAAATCTATACTTGAATTCATTACATTTAAATTTGCTTCATTGCGACCATGCTTTTATGGCCCTAGGTTTGGTTATCCTAATTGTTGACATTTTGTAAATGGTTAGTTGATATTGTTAGCTTAAATTGCATGAATTTTGCTGGAGCTGCTCTTAGTTTTCTCTATGCTTTGGTTATTTGTATTTGCAGGGCAGTGACATCAAGGCATTGAGATCATTTTACCAGTCGCTTATTGAAAATTTACGTCTCCAACAGAATGGAAGCCTTGTTTTCAGATAGCAGCATCAAGATGGGCAAATGATTATTTCAGTTTGATGCTCCAAAATTTTAAAGTTTTTTTGGCGTTCCATTTCTTGTTCACCAAAGGTTCCTAACATCTTGCTATTGTGTTGTTTTCCCTCATTTAGATAAATTTGCTTATGTTTGCTTATCATAAGTCAATATTGCAGGTTTCTTTATGTAAATATCATTTGTGTGCCTATTCCATGGACAACGAGGTATTTTTAAACCCCAGTCCTGTTTAAGTTGCAGAAATTATTCTTTGGTTATGTTTTCGCAATATGTGGCTGATTTCTTTCATTTTCTTTTATGGATTTTACAGTTGTATATTTCCGGAAGCAAGCCTTTTTTTTAATCATCAAGTTTCGTTAAATCCTTCAGTTTCAACATGCCGAGTAGGATGAAAGTTTTTGTGAGAGCTGTTCATAATTTTTTTCCCCCAATTTTTTAATACATTTTTCTTGGTTCATTTAGATCTCCAATCGAGTGTATGTGACTATATTATTACGAAAAAATAACTATAGGACATTCGTTTTATTCATTGCATTTATACAGTTATGTTTGTTGGCAAGGTTATGAGGTCAATTCAAACTGGCATTATACTTCCAATTTCAGTAGATGAGATGTTGATATGAGAGTTAATTTCTATATCAGAAATGAGAGTTATTAGCTGAAAATCTTTTTCAGTCAGTGATAAAACAATTCATGGAGTGGTTATTTCTTGAATCATATGAGTTTTGATTAGGTATTTGATTATGAAATGATAAGAGTTAAACATCTTCCAGGGTCAACACGTTTACACCTTAATGTGGTGAAGGGATCAAGATGATGGTGGGGGGTGTATTTCTTTTCTTTGAGGGTAAGAAGAAGCAGGACCACGTTCCAACCCCAACATTCACTAACAAATTTTTTTCCCAGTGGCTCATTTTCTCTATCTCCGTTGTGATATTTTCTAAAATTCAATGCTAAAATGGAGTGTTTATTCATAAACTTATATTTTGAAAAGGGTTAAAACAGTTGAGATTAGTGTTTAAGCCTAGTGACTTACGACTAGTTAGACTAGAGAAGCAAAATTAGTCGGCAGCATCTGGGAACAACAACACGGTACTATCCAAAAATCTACTTTGTCAACTGGGAAATATCAAAAGTTAAAAATGGTTGGTAGATTGGCCAAAAATGTGTTGAAAGATTTGGTTTGAATGGGAAATAGACCAGGAGATATTGATGCAGCAATTGTTTCTCATTCGCAATAGTTTTTTCATAGTATGAAAATGGGATAGGTTATACTTTTTCTTGATACGAAATCCTCATACATCATTTGTCAAGATGGCCTTCTTCGTTCAGGATCCTGAGGCTGAGTGCGCCCTTCAAAGATTTGGGCAAATATGAATAAGTAAAATCGATTGAAAACTCTGAAATAATTCTTGCTTAAAATGGTTATTAAATAGTCAATCAAAACCATTTTTAGGCCTACATACAAGCTCTCCTTTTTGAATGCGTAAAGCATGATTAATCATGACCCCATTGAAAGTTTTGTTAAATTATAAAGAATTTAGGGTAAAGATTCGACCAAATTTCCTTTTTCTTCATCATGAAAAAACTTATTTTTCTTGGTAGTCTGCAATTGCCTCTTAATGTCAAATAAGTATCTCTCCTAATAAAAACCCTGACTTGAATGCTATTGCTTCCTTTATATCAAAGTTCCAAAAAAGAAAAGAGAAAAGGAAAAATTATGTACATTAAGTACCGGTCTTGGGTCGTTTGAAATATTTCATTTAATTTTAAGTGGGCATTTGTTTATTGTTCAGTCATAAACATTGTCCCTGGACCTCGAAGGAAAGGACTGCCCACCTCCTAAAAAGGGTTTTTACCATGTTTCCTGGTGCAGCAGTGACATGAACTAAGGAAGCTGCCTGCTTTATTCCTCCAGGATGCGAGCGAATGTTCCTTAAAAGAGATGGGCAAAACACGAGAGCTACAGAAACGAGTGGTGGAGTCACCAGCGTGAAATGTCACCACATGGACCATGCTGACATATATGGCGAAGACTTTGATTGGAATGATTTAGAAAAGCCTTGTACTGTTAAAAAAGATAACTACATATCTGTCCCTTTCCCTTCGTTTTGTACCCCGTCAAGCAAGAATTTTTGAATTTTCATTCCAAATTTTAGGTAGACTTACAAGAGCCCTAGTTTCTGTCTTGGTACTCAACCCTTCCACGACAATTGCTCACCTTTTTTGGACAACGCCATACATGTAAGAGTTTTCTTTGTAATCTTATTAGATCCATCTCTCTCTCTCTCTCTCTCTCTCTCTCTCTCTCTCTCTCTATATCTATATATATATATATATATAAAGAATTAAATCAGTTGTTAAGTGTAAAAAGCAAAGGAGCTTTATCAAAGGTTGTACCATTCAGGGGTTTTAATGGTTTCTTCATTGACCCTAAGCAATCTTTGTGGGGAATTCAGAGTCAATAAAATACAGACCCCCAACAATTATATCAACAGCTAAAATTTTGCTTTAATTGGGATTGCAGTCATTTTGGTGCTGCTCACTAAAAATCCACTATGACGTTTAAAGTTGGCCTTAAGTTATTAACTAATATAAGTGACTTAGTGATTCAATTAGGACGGACAAAATGTACCAAACCAAAAGTCTTTCTGAGAAGTTAGGTTTGGAATAAATAAATTTGGAAATTTTCACTTGGGTACTGCTGAGAAAACCAAAATTTACTTATACATTAAGCAACAGAGCTCAAATTAATTAATCAAGTCAACTAAATTTTAATCTCAAAAAGTGATCAGCTAGCTGGAAATGTATTACTATTGTAATTAGATATCAGTACTATGGTAAAGATTGATGAATTGGTATGAAAAACGCAATTACATAGAAGAGAGCTAAGGTTGGATTGAAAAAGATAGCATGGAAGCAAAGGTAAATGGATATCTAAAGAGACCAAAAAGCAGTCAGTGGTCATTTCATCCTTAGTGCGATCGTCTCCCCTTGTGAAAAAGCAAAGGGGTGGTGTGCTTGAATCATAAATCGTTGTAATTGGGAGAAGAAAAAGTACCAAGGAGACTTTTCCACCCAAGATATTGGTATAGAGGACCTTGTGGTGGTGATCATCTCTATTGTACATTGTCATTAAGTCATGGAATTGAAATATATTGGTCATACATATCCATGAGGAATTGAAAACAAAAATGGTGGGACTCAAAAAATATCCTCAGTAACCTCGGGACAAATGGAGAAAGTAGAATATCTTATCATCAGCAACTTGCAAAACAAACAATGGAGAAGGTACAACTTTGGGTTGGGGGGCCCTTTCATCGTGTTGTTATAGCCAAAATTACTGAAGTTGATCAGCTTCATTATCTTAGGAATGCAGTCCCAGCTCCTGGAAGCGAGAAGGATTTGTCCTTCTCCATGGTGACAGGGATTTAAGGGAGAGGCTATGTATAGTTTAATGAGAAATTGATTTAAATATTTATCTAGCCAGCTTAAAAACCTGCTCAATGAAACCGCGGCCCTGGTGAGATAGCACTGCAGTTGTTTTCTTTGAGCATGTTTCGGATTTGTGGATTACATTATTGATTACAAGGTGCTTGTTGACGGTTTTCAGAGAAAATTCCAAGTGTTTAGGTAGGTTATTAGGTAGTTGATCAAGACATGTATGTAGGCATTAGTTCTACAAACAACCTTGCTTCTGCTTTCATGCTTCCTCATGAAAAGCAAAAGTTTTTCCATGATTTGATATATATCCGTTAATACATCCATATTGATAATCTTGACATATTCATTTATTTAAGTGTTCAAAATTTAGGAGAAATACTGAAGTTTTGATTTTTATTTTGCATGATTTTATACTTTAATTTCAATTGTGCCTATAATAGTAGAGATTAAGAAAATACACATGTGAATGCGTGCACAAACAGTACCCACATCTTTCAATATACTAAAAAAATTTCTATTCACCAATTATTTATTTTAATTATCGGGAAAAATATAGAAAAAATGAGTCTTGTGAGAGTTGAATTTGAGATTTTAAATGGAGATATATATATATATATTTGAAAAGTCGAGTTTTCTAGGTGTTGTTGAGTTCTAAAGCATGTATAGGTAGATAGGAATCAAGAAAAAGATTATAAACTCTAGGCATTAGCTAAAGTAAATGTAAAATGTGGTTGCAAGCTTGAAGACAATGATGATTATGGGGCAAATGGGAATGACATGGTCAATTAGGCAATCTGCTCTCATATTACTATAGCTTGTATACCATATTGCCTTTTCCTTTCAATTTTATTAATTTTCCATAAAATAAAATTGGTATGAGAGGAGGCCGGTGCCACCGGACCCTTGAGCCATCGGCTGATAGCAGTAACCGTGTGACGCTACTGAAGGAATGAATCATTTATGGCTTATTAAAAAAGCAGCTATCTTTCCATAAGCTTTCTTTTTCCTACTCATGATCCCACACGACCGACACACGCAAGTGCAGAGAAGAGCCACATAGGCATAGAACTGGATTTTATAATAATATGAACCATTCGGAAAAGTTTGTCAGCCACTTCAGAGAGTCCCCAAGAAACCAGCTATGAAGCTACATAGAAGGCTCAAACCAAGCATACGACGAAAAGAAAAGAGCCAATGACCTTAATTTTAATAATATGAAACCATCCAAGAGTTTTTGTGCTGATAAGACCTTTTGCAAGTCTTAAGGTTGGCCCAAAGTCAATCTTCTTTCTGGCCAGAATACGGACTTTAGGATTCCAAATTCGTTATTTAAATGCCACTTCGCTATCCATGAGCTACAAAACTTTTCTTGCTGCACAATAGATAAGAAAATTGGGCAAGAAGGAAGAGGAGGGTCATAGACTTGGTTTGGTTGCGTCTTCTAATCCAATCATATTCTACTCCTTGTTTCCTTTCCTGCTCAGCCTTATATAAACCGCATTGGAGCTTGATCTGGAAGCCTAACACAAAACTTTCAATAAAAATATGGCCCTCAAAAAGTGTTTGCCATGGAAAAGTATCCTCCCCAACTGCATCAAATCCAACAACCCATCCTCAGGGCCTAAAGTTCATGCTTCCAAACACAGTCCCAGCCAAAGGCTATCACTCTCTGATATCAGCCACCCTGGCTCTCCACTGTCACTCAGCGATCTGTCAAATTCTCTTATAAGCCTTCATATTTTTACCCTCAAGGAGCTAGAAGTGATAACGCACAAGTTCTCCAAGAGTAATTATCTCGGTGAGGGTGGGTTTGGACCAGTATACAAGGGGTTCATTGATGACAATCTCAGGCCAGGCCTCAAGGCTCAATCTGTTGCTGTGAAGGTCCTTGATTTGGCTGGCTCTCAGGGGCATAGGGAGTGGCTGGTGAGCATTTATATGTTACCATTTCAATTCTGTTCCTGATGAAGTTTGAGTCGAAGATCGTAAAAAGACCAGTTAATTCTGATTTTGTACAGGCTGAAGTTATTTTCCTGGGGCAGTTAAAGCATCCCCACCTGGTGAACTTAATCGGATATTGCTATGAGAAGGAGCACAGGCTTCTGGTGTATGAATACATGGCACGTGGCAACTTAGAAAACCAACTTTTTAAAAGTTCGTTTGC
Source organism: Theobroma umbraticum (assembly GCF_002168275.2). Lineage (NCBI taxonomy): Eukaryota > Viridiplantae > Streptophyta > Magnoliopsida > Malvales > Malvaceae > Theobroma > Theobroma umbraticum. The sequence goes on along the minus strand of NW_018397267.1, from coordinate 5,364,595 downwards.
TCTCCTCTTTTGGAATTAATATAATTTTGAACAGTTCGTACTCATGACTGAAAATTGTTTAATTCTTGCCTTTAATGCAGGATATGGTCCGCCATTGCCTTGGCTAACCAGGCTCAAAATTGCAGTTGGAACTGCAAAAGGTCTAGCTTTTCTCCATGAAGAAGAGAAGCCAGTCATATACCGGGATTTCAAAACTTCAAACATCCTGTTAGACTTGGTAACAACGCCCCTGACCCAATACCAAAAAAGGAATATTAAATTGTCCAACTTGTTTTCACATATCAGTAAAGACTGAAGAGAAACTGAAGGAACAAAGGTTTATTTTGTTGTCAGGCTTACAACGCAAAGGTCTCTGATTTTGGATTGGCAACGGATGGTCCAGAAGGAGAAGACACTCATGTTACCACTTGCGTCATGGGCACGGAAGGCTACGCAGCTCCTGAATACATAACGACCGGTACTATAACTTTTATCTTAGTTTTGCTGAAATCATTCTTAATTTAATAATGGTTGACACGAGTTAATGCCATTTCTGATTTTCCAGGGCATTTGACGACTATGAGCGATGTATTCAGCTTTGGAGTAGTACTTCTAGAACTGCTGACGGGCAGGCGATCCGTGGACAAGGCCCGACCTGGTCGAGAGAAGAACCTGGTGGAATGGGCACGGCCTCTTTTGAAGGACCCTTACAAACTTGATGGAATAATGGACCCAAGGCTTGAAGGGCAGTACTCAACTGAGGGGGCAAGGAAGGCTGCTGCATTAGCTTATCAGTGTCTGAGCAACCAACCCAAATCTAGACCAACCATGAGCAACGTGGTCAAGGCCTTGAAGCCTCTCCTGGACTTAACTGACATCCCGATTGGACCCTTTGTATACATAGTTCCAACTCAAGGCAACAACGACGAGCATATTGTGCAGAAGAATGAAGAAACAGAGGAAAAGCAATGTGATGATGAGATAAAAATTGAAAAAAATGGTGGACAGCGGGGTGAAAAGAAAGAGAAAAGTCGACTACCGAGCCAGCAAGGTCGCGGGCGTAGACGTCGGGTGAAACCATCAAGGTCTCGGGCTGTCTATTCGGACACTGATTTGTATAGAACTCTTGGAACTAGTTTGTACTCTCCCAAGCACTAGAAGCAATCAGGCAGACATGCATACTTTCGTATAATCAGACTGTACATTGAGATTTTTTGTTTTCGCTTCCTTTCATTGTTTATCTCTTTAGAAGTTTCCATTTGCCTGTTGTTGGACTTATTGCATTTTTTATTCCATAGGATATACGTGTGATTCAAATACGTCCCGAACCGTGATGCAATTTTTCCTGCGTCTCCATGGCTTTTCCTAGAAAATACATGATTTATTTCTGCTTTGAAAACACACACCTTCTCTTTGTTTGTCCTTCATTATACCAGAAATTTTGATTAGCCTAAGCTGTGGGCCATGGATAAGGTTTGACGACAAATAATGTACGATAATACAAGTTAACTATACGCTTCCAGTTTTTCCACAATAATTTCAGCAGCCAATTCCCTTCTTGCAATTATGCTAATTATGTTAGAAAGGATACAAATTCTGACTTTCCCTGAACCTTCTTGAAAGCAATTGACTGCAATTTATTTTCTTGGGACCTTGTTAATTAGTGCAAACTTACCTAAACTCTTGTGTATTTGAATGTTAAATCTTTATTGGCTTCTGCTGTGAAATTTTTAAATGGTCAATATTCCATGATAAGATGAACTGGAAAATCTAAGCTTGTGGGCATATATGTTCAAAGTCCTATTACCTAAACTCCGTCCATGAGTCTGCTGCAGAGTTTCAAAAGCTGAGCCACAACTTCTTTCCTGCTAGACTACCACACAAGACTTTGCAATTCCACCACTCCACCAACCCTCTTATCCCCACCTTGTGGCCAGAGACAGCGCACGGTTTTTAGCATTTCCCCGTTTTGAACACTTACCTTCTGGTTTAAAGTTAGGCAACAGAAGAAATTATATAAACTTGAAAACTCTTAATTGCTATAATTCTTTAGTAGAACTAGAAGTTATACCAGAATTTCGTGGCATCATGTAGAAAAAAATGAGGCAAGGAACAAGCATTAGTAGCACGACTGGCCAGTTGTTATCCACCACTAGTGTGAAATCAATACAAACCCAAACAGTTAAAACTCTATATTTATTCGAAATTAAAAGGCATATTTCAGCTTAGACGCACAGCCTCAAGATGCTTAACGTTCATACCGCACAACTTGCATAATGGGGAAGCTACGCAGTAGTGTTGGAAAACATTGAAACGAAATAAAAATCCCTCAAGGAACTCTTTGCATATTAAATAAATTTGTTAACGATGTTGAGTTGGTGAAGACCAACGCTGAATTTCAACTCATACAAAACCACCCCCTTACCCATTCAAACTGTGCAGCTCATGCTTGGAGGCTTCAATTATTGCAGTAATATCAGAGAGGTGATGAAACTATGATTCATTATTCAAAACATTTAGAAATTAAAAATTGGTACAACAACTCTCAAAATTCTCATACAAGCTTCCACAAAGCAGACGTAATTCTAAGGTATGGCTGACATTCTTATAAACATATTTCAGCAATTACTATTATTAAAAAAATTATTTCTTTTCAATATAGTTGAATTTTTTCTGAGTTTTCTAATTAGATACCTAACAGGTTGTATGAGAATTTCTTCTATAATAGTCATTGCTGAAATATGCTTATAAGAATGTCAAAATATAAAAGGAGCTTAATAACAGAAGAAAAAAATCAATCATCTAGTCGAATGGTAATTCAAGTTACAGCTGGCATGAAGTTAAAAAAGGAAGAAAACTTGTAGCTGGAAAATTAAGCTCTTTCTCTCCTTACAATCTTGCAAAGAAAAATACTAAGCAGTCTTAACTTAAAAGGGTTCTCCTTCGGATCAAATACAATTGAAAGCTTTTTCAATTTCTAAATATCAACTGGGCGTTAACCTTGAACATTTGTTGCATAACGCAATGCTTCCACTATTAAGTGCCCCATCATTTTTTCGGTAAAAGCCAATGTAAACCCAGTGGCAGGTGATTGGACCCTCTGGTCCTTGTAATTGCAGGATCAAGCCCACAGAGTGCTCATGCTACAAAGTTTTGACCAGCAATGCAAAGATTCATTTTGACCATGAGTTGCACCAAAAGCACTATTCTATACAGCACATAAGCGAAACAAATATCTAAGAATCCACTGACAAGATAGTCTGCATAACTTCTGATTCTGGTATGCTTGCTTCTTTTCATTTAATTCTCCTAAAAAATTTGGTAAGCTTCTAACACCCAAATAAGAGGAAGCTAAAGCACAGCAGCATGCCTTCTATAATGCTACTTTTTCTTTTGTTTTCCCCTTTCATTTTTTGGATGAGTTTTCTTTACTTTCATCATCATTTTGAACCCGGATCCAGTCAGAATGATATTTGTCATCATACTGAACAGCCTTCCCATCAAGGAATGGTTCTCCTGGAAAAACCAAATGCATTTTAACACAAAAAATAAAAAGCTCATAATTGGTTAAGAAAAGCCTCTAATCGTAGATATGACCACAACAGTGCTTGACACTCAATTGTTAAGAAGGCAGGAAGAATTGTTTAGGAATGGTATGAACATGAAAGTGAGGAAGAAACTCCAAGCAGATTAGCAGAACAAACTAAAACTGATAATTGGCTAAGAGAAGTACCTAACGGCAGAAAGGAATTACTGCAATTGTTATAAAGAGAGGAAGAATTGCTTATGTATAACAAATTTCATAAATATGATTGAATTCAATGTCATTCAGATCCATCAAGTGCATTGCATGAAAAGTTCTTCTCCTTACTGATACTGATTGCTGTAAAACAGAGCTTAACATCTAAGAAGAGTTTGGATTACGACACAATAGGAGTTTTGCTTTGCTATATAAAGACATAACATAAACATCAACAATTGACTTCCAAACTAATGAATAGAAAACTTTAGGGTATATGAACTACCTCACTTCCATGTCTCAATTTCCTGAGCCAAAGAAAGTATTCCAACTTTTTGTTTAAGAAACAACAATAGCCCACACAAATTCTAACTTCTAATGATGTGAACAACTGAACTGAGCAATATCATTACTGTTGAACATGAAGTAATACAAGAAAGGAGTTCAGAAGTAGTCAACTATAGATGCATCATCATAAATAATTGCATTCTCTCCCATGCCTTTTCTTTTATCTTTCAAACAAGTTTCTATCATCCTCAAAAGAAACAAAATGAACTTATTAGTCTCTTATCCAGAAATCAAGCACAAGCCGAACTAAAAAAAGTCTATTATTCAATATCTTAATAACATAATAATCCATAATGCGGAGCAAGTAAGACAATGCAAAGCTAGAAAAATTACCTCCATAGCTATTGTCCCCGTGAACCAAATAAGAATCTGGTAAAACCCATTTCACATTAGGCAGAGCTGCAACCAACACAATTCTGTATTACTACTTCACAATCTTAAAAAGGAATAAATTTGGAAAGTAAAACACAAAAATAAGATAGAAAAAGCTTACATTTAAGTTTAAAAGTCAAATCTTCCGGTACTTTGCAACCAAATGCATAGTAATACTTGGTGGAGACAGAATATATAGACTTCTTAGCTGCCTCTTCACTGCATATTAATACAAAGAAATGAAACAAGAAAAATCATTTTTGGACTGCGAAAAGGAAAAAAATGAAAGGGTTTTTACCTTCCTAAAGCCATTGCTAGGGTCTTAATGTAGGTGTCAACGATCTCATCTCTAAGTGGGTATCCCTTGGGAGCCTCCATAACCACGAACCAGTGCTCATAGTCGCATCCCTCCACCAGAGTTGGCACCCGAGTCAACTCGGCCCTTTCAGCAACCACTGAGTTATTAGATCCCGAGCCGATGGAGAAGAATCTCGAGAGTGTACGAGACGGATAGGTTGACAAAGGGAGACGGGCAAGTTTTTGAACGACAACTGACGACATTTTTTTCGGGTGTATCTGTTTTTTTTTCCTTGTTCTTTGTTGGATTATCTGCTAGAAAAATAACTCGTAAAAATATTTTTTCTGCATAAATTATCTTATAATCAAATTTAATATTTTTTTGTTGTTTGAATAAATTATTAAGTAGTTGTTTTATCTAATTTTTTTTAATTTATTTATTTTTTAAAAGTAAAAATCAAGTCAAATATAAATTTTATTTTAAAAAAATATTTTTTTTAAAATATAAAATTTTTAGAAAAAAGTTTCAAGAAAAGCTCCAATAAGGAGCTTTTTTTTCTTTTTTTTAATAGTATAGGAAAATTTTGATTTTTATTTTAAAAATATTCTTATTTGTTAAAAATAATTATCATATTACCTTCTCAAAAAAAAAATTATCCTCTATGATAATTTTAACCAAAATTATAACTTATAAAAAAGAACTTATAAAAAAAATTTAACAAATAACTTTAGCTTAATTCTAAAAACTATTATTTTTCATAAGACCTTCATAATAGCTTTTAAGCTAAAAAAAAGATAGGCCAAATAGGTTTTAATTTTTTTTATTGTTTTGGGTTTATTTTTAGGCATAATATCCAAAAAAATCTTTAAACTATTTAAAAAAATTAAAATAAGTTGTTATGTTTTTATTATATTTAATTAAATTTTTATATTTTTATTTTAAGTCAAATAAGTCTTTATATTTTTATTTCAAATCAAATAAGGTTTTATGATTAATAATTAATTTAATCAAAATATTATTTGTTATTTTATAACTAGTAGAATTCACATGATATGCTAAAATATTATAATTAATGATGATATGATATGTTAATATATCATAACTGATGATAATGTAACATGTTAATTTGACATGATCATATTATCATATGACATTTTTTATCTTTCACATAAACATCATGTTAATACCATATAGATATAAAATGATAAATAGCATTTGGGCTAATGGTAATTAATTAATCATTAGTCATAAGGGTTTATTTAACTTAAAATAAAATTATAAGTACTTGATTGAAAACTAGGACAATTACATGTTATTTATGTATCTATTTTTTAAAGACAATGGCTTTAGCTAAGGAAACAAGTGGAATAAGAAATAATTTGATAGAAAAACAAGGCTGCAAACTTCCCAATTACAAACTCAGATAATAGAAATATGTACTTTGTACTATAATGTCTTAATGTTTCAATTCCTTATGTAATTAGCTGAGAATTAGTAACAACGCCAATATGGTCTTTTGCATAGGACTTTTTGTCTTTTTGTTATTTGTGTATATGTTTGTACAGTAGCTCATTCATCAATGAATTAATGGGAACATTTCCGACAATCATTCAATTGTAAATTTTGCTATGGTTGGTATAGTTCTTGCCTTAATTTCCTATTCTTCATATCATTTATATAATTCTAATGTCATTTTTAATCAACATACATGGATTCTGGATTCTGGTGTTACAGATCATGTAACATGTCCCTTGCATCATTTTATATCCTTTAAGTATGTTAATGGTGTTTATGTTGAAATGCCCAATAACACTAAAACTGCAATTTCCCACATAGGTTTAGTTAGATTGTCTCGACTCATACTTTTACACAACGTTTTATATGTTCTAGTCTTTAGGTTTAACTTGATCTCAGTAAGTAAATTCACTAAATCCAAAGCATATCATTTGATTTCCGATGATGATAATTGTGTGCTTCAAGACACAAACACTTTAAGAATGACTGGGCTTGCTAAAGTTAAGGTAGGCCTATACGTACTGCAGATTTAGTTTCCTACCACTACAGTAGATGGTTATGCCCCTAAAGAATTTGTCTTTCAATCCTCTTCACAACAGATTTCAAAAATTCAGCCTAAGAGTTTAGAAAATAGAAATTCCAATATTTGAAATGTCTATTGTAACAAACTTTCAAAGAATTTTGATGTTGGCACTATAGGTTAAGCCACCCTTCTTTAAATAAAAAGTCTGTTATTGAAGGTTTTTTTTTTTTTTCTGATGTATGTTTTTCTCCTAATACAGTTTGTGAAATTTGTCCTCTTGCCAAACAAAAAAGACTTTTAATTTTTTTTTACATAAGAAATCTTTTATATGATGTTTTGAACTAGTTCACATGGACATTTAGGGCCTAAATGCAATAATTGCTTTAAAGGGATACAAATATTTTCTAACTGTTATAGATGATTACAACAAGTTTACATAGATTTTTCTTATGAAAAACAAGTCATAAGTTATTTCAATAGTGCCAGGTTTTTATAACATGGTTAAAAACTAATTTAATTAAAGAATAAAACAGATTAGATCTAACAATGGACTTGAATTTAGGCAATATAATTTTTATTCTTCGGAGGGCATAATCCATCAACTATCATGTGTGGATACTCCTCAACAAAATAGGGTAGTTGAGAGGAAACACCAACATTTGTTACATGTAGCTTGATCATTAATGTTCCAAGCCTCTATGCCCATACATTTCTAACGTCACTCAATTCTAACTGCCTATCACCTTATAAATAGAATACCATCTTCTGTTCTAAATAACAAAACTCTCTATGAACTTTTTTTTTGATAAGTTGCTAGCATATAATCATTTAAAGGCATTTGGTTCATTATGTTATGCTTCCACTCTTGCACATCATAGGAAAAAGTTTGATCTTAGAGGTAGAAACTGTGTTTTCATTAGATATCTTATTGGCATAAAATGATATGTGTTGTATAATTTGCATACTCACGAAATTTTCAATTCTAGATATGTTATATTTCATGAACACATTTTTCCTTTTAAAGACAATACTACTGATTCTACATTTGCTAATCCATTTTTACAGCGTATTGATTGCCCTACACCTCAAAACAATGAACTTTATTTCCTCTTTTCTAAGGACCCCAATTCTATTGACTATTCCATAATGCCCGTTACTTCTTATAACCTTCAAAACAGACCAAACACACCTACCAATAGTAGAATTGAATTTGATGATCGTGCTGAGGAATCGTTATCTCCTGAGATTGACATTCCCATTATTGATTCTGAACCCAAACACACTTCTTATCCAAGAAGAAGCACAAGAGTTAAAGAAAAACCCAAATACTTAAATGCATACTTTTGTGACCTACCTAAAAACTCTAACAATTTTGTTCTTTATCCCATTACTAATCATTTATTTGTGCAAAGATTGTCTCCTTCTTTTGTAGCTTTCACTACTTCACTTAGTCATATCCCAAAACCTTATAGTTTTTAGTAAGCCATGTTATATGATCAGCGGAGAAAAGCTATGAACTCTAAAAATGAAGCATTGGAAGAGAATGAGACTTGGACTATAGTCCCTTTACCAAATAATGCATGCACCGTTGGTTGCAAGTGGGTGTACAAAGTGAAGCTTAATGTTGATGGAACAGTGGAGAGATACAAAGCTAGGATGGTAGCAGAAGGCTATAGCCAAGTGGAGGGGTTTGACTATACTGAGACTTTCAGTCAGTAGCTAAGTAGACAACAATCAAAACATTTTTTGCTATTGCAGCAGCAAAAGGATGGGATTTATGTCAACTAGACATAAATAATGCTTTCCTAAATGGAAAGCTTAATGAGATTGCATACATGGATCTACCATAAGGATACAAAGTGAAAGGTGATTTTCCTCTTGGTAGCAAATTGGCTTGCAAGCTAAAGAAGTCTTTATATAATCTTAAACAAGCCTCAAGGCAATGGAATTTCAAGCTCACTGAGTCATTACTTAGTTATGGTTTCAAGCAATCTAAAAGTGATTATTCCTTGTTCACATACATTACCACTAATGGTGATTTTGTTGCTTTTTTAGTATATGTAGATGGCATTATCATTGGAAGTACAATCAAAGAATTTCTCAAATCCAAATTCAAGTTGAAGGACTTGGGAGCACTAAGATATTTTCTTGGCTTGGAAATTTCAAGGTCTACAAAAGGTATCTTTCTCTCTTAACACAAATATACATTAAATTTGCTCAATGAATATGGGTTACTTGAAGCAAAACCTGTCACAACTCCTATGGATTATAATAGCAAGTTGACCAGAGAAGATCATACAGTTTTCCTTGAAAATGCCACACATTATAGAAAATTGGTGGAGAGATTAATTTATCTCACATTCACCGGACTTGACATCTATTTTGTTGTACAATGCATCTCTCAATACATGTACAAGCCTAGACATTCACATTTACAAGCTACATATCATGTATTGAGGTATTTAAAAACAGCACCTGGGCAAGGTATAATCCTCTCCACTAATTCTAGCTTACAACTTCAAGCATTTACAAATAGTGATTGGGCTGGATGTAAGGATACTAGAAAATCTGTTTCAAGTTTTGGTATTTTTCTTGGTGGATCTATTATCAGTTGGAAATCAAAAAAACAATTTATTATAGCTAGAAGCTCAATAGAAGCAGAATATAGAGCAATGTCACAAGCCTGCTATGAAATATTGTGGATATTGTATCTACTGCACAATCTTAGGATTGAAAATAAAGTTGCAGTCCTTATGTTTTGTGACAATCAATCTGCCATATACATTTGCAAGAATCCAATCTTGCATGAAAGAACTAAGTATATTGAAATTGTCTACCACTTCATTAGAGACAAAGTTCAAAATGGTACCATTGATCTTCAACATATCAATACTAAAGACCAGGTAGTAGATATATTTACTAAATCTTTACATCCTACTCAATTCCAATTCTTGATGTCAAAGTTGAGCATGGATGGTATCCATGCTCAATTTGAGGGGGTAATAGAAATATGTAATTTGTATTATAATGTTTTAATGTTTCAATTACTTATGTAATTAGCTAGGAATTAGTTACAGGGTCAATATGGTCTTTTGTATATGACTTTTTGTCTTTTTGTTATTTGTGTATATGTTTGTACGGCAGCTCTTTCATCAATGGGAACGTTTCCCATTTTCTTCTTTCTGGCATTCTCTATTTTTTTTCAGTTTTATCATCAAACCCTCTCAACTTTTTCAAAACAAACCTTCTAAGACCCTAATAAGCATTGCATCAAACAACTTTTGTGCAAACTTCAACAAAGTCATCACATCCATAATGTTCTCTTAACCTAGCGTATCGGGTAAGCCACAAAACAAAAATTTAGCCATAAAAAGATCCACTTTGATTATGCAAGAATGCGTTGTTGTATGAGTGTTTCAATTTCTTAAGTTTGACACTTGTGCACAGAGATATGGCGAAAAGAAAAAGTTGCATAGAAACATAAATTCCAAGACATAATAAGGAATCTTAGAGAACGATGAACAAGAGTTTCTAAACTTAAAAGTGTTAAGTGTAACCCCTGCAAGCCAAATAATAGCCAAATAATTTTGTGCTTGTAAACACTATATTGATTAGTCATATTTCATGTTAAATACATTATGGATATTTTATATAATGTATGAATTATTTCTTTATTCATGAGTTTATTTATAGAGAGTTATGAGAGACTTATGTAGATAAAGTCTTTAGGACATAATAGCCTTGCAAAAAAATTATAAAAGTTATAATTATGATATTCTTATGCATCAAAGCTTTATTCCTAAATATGTTCCCAGTTATTGTATTGTCAAAAATAAAGACATTAACAATGCTCAAATGGTGGTACATGCTAAGCCTCTTTACTTTGAAAATAAGCAATTGACCTCATAGGTTGAAGTACATGAGATGCATGGGGATAGTATGTGGTGCTTGTTAAGCAACAAGTTCACTGAAATGACCCACTATAAGAGTTTTATTTGATATTTCGCTCAAGTATCTATGAAAATACTTTCATGTGTCAGTACTATAAGCAATCTTTAGACTTGTGATATTAGGTCATCTTGTATATGAATTGTCATATTTTGATTTCACCTCTATGGGTTTAGAGATGACTAGCTGCTTAAATAGGATGCTTTTAAGTATGACATGAAGCATGCAAAAATGAATAAATAGTCTAGAGAGGATTCATCACTCTAAGTGATTTGAAAGGGACATATTTCATTTGCTCCTAACTTATTTTGACTAAAAGTTCTTAACCAAGGCAATTTTGATAGGTCAATATAGAAACTGCAAGACTAATATGGATAAGTTAGAAAGTAAAAACCGAGCCAAGCTTTCCATATATCTAGGATATATAATGAAAAAATTGAATTACATTGAGATACTGTACATTGAAAGGTTAGTCAAACCATATTAACTCTCTTGACGTTTGAGTGGTCATGATATATTGTTAGATGTCGTTCATGATCTATAAATATAAATAAAAATTTTTAGTTGAATTAATTTATATTTATTGTCAACATGTTAGGTACCTAATGGGTCACACACATAAGGTGAATTGTCAAAATTAATTTGAGTTCAATTGGATATGATCTAATTGATTTTATAGAGGCTCAATTTAATCAAGTATTAGGCTAAATCAAATATGATTCGATGGAACATTAAATAAAGGTCTAATTAGCCTAAAACATTTTTTAATCCTTGATGAATATAAAATAAGTTAATTCACTCTCTAAAAAAAATCCTTTAGTCGTCTTTTGAACGCATAGAAGAGTTTTTTTTTTCTTGAATTCATAGAATAGTTTTGTTTTATTTTCTCATATGTTGAGATAGGATCACAATAAAAAAAATACACAAAAAAAACTCAAAATTGAGAGTTTATTAGCACAAACTTTGACTTAAAGATTTACATACTCTTAATAAAGAGATTTCGATAAATTACTGTGTAGATTACTTTTAGAGACAGAATAATTGTGTTGTTATAGTTCAATAAGTCATAGTTTGTGTACAAAACTCAAAAACGAAAACCCAAAGAAAATTTCATTAAAGAAAGCAGATATCAAATTTTTAAATATGTTAAAATCTTTCTCCTATAAATTTTTTATTAATTTTAATTAAAATGATTCATAATTTAAAAAATTAAAATTTTAATAATATTTTATTACATATGATCCATCTTAGCATTATTCGAATCCCTAGCAACCCGTAGGCTTGACGTTATGAAACAGTCTATACCAACCCTTCACTGCAATCTACAAGACATTATAAGGAATCTCTTTTGACAAAATAGGAAAAAGAATAAAAGTGGGATTGTTGAAAGTTCCCTTCATAGGCAGATCAACTCTCTTAATTAATGAAAATTAAAGATCAATGGAACTGAAAATGCTTCAAAACTGGTTTACAGAAATAAAAGAGATCAACCGCAGATATTAGGAAAACAAATGGATCCAGGAAATGACAAAAAGAAAAACTTTTTCCCTACGTCAAAAATGGATCCAAGGAACAAATCAACCATAGATCTAAGGGAGGAAGGAGGGCCGAGGGAGACCTGAAATGGTTGGGAGGTGAGGGTCGAGGGAGACTTGAAATGGTTGGCAGGTGAAGCCGAGGAAGGAGGGACTAGGCAGACAGAGGCTGTGCTTACCGTGCTTAGACAGAGGGAGGGGAAGGGAGTTTTCTGAGGAACGCTGTAGTAATAAGCTTGCAGAAAGTATTTTCATGCTTGCCACACGGACACTGATGATTTTTTGTTTTCCTTTCCTTTTATTTTTATTTTTAAATTTATTATATAAGAGAAAACGTCATTAATCATTATTACATAAAAAATTTATTAAAGTTACATTAATAAATAAATATTCGTCACTCATCGTAGAAATTCCAGTTCTTCCTATCATCAAAGTACCATAATCTTGATAATGTTATGCCTCTCTAAATTCATTTAAATACATGTTAAATAGTAGGAATATTGTCCTCTTTTTTATATGGGAAATAATACTAATACTATTATTAGATTATTAATACATTGAATTAGGTCGGGCCGGCCTCAGCTCTGAAAATGAAATCTTAATTCAGAGGCGAACCTCAAAATTCATCGGGCCCAAATGGTTTTGCCAAGCTTGAACCAATACAAAACGCTATTGATTTCTGCTGAAAAAGTTAAATTTGGCAATTCGGAATTGGGAGGGCTTAAGAGCAGGACAACGTGTCTACCATTATCACAACAGAAAGTACTGGCTGATTTCACAAGACCAACGCCGAGGGCCACTACTTTTCTTCGACTCTTACACTTAGGTGACTTTTGGTATCATGGGTGTAAATCATTTCTTGTAATGTGTTTATTAAATTACATTGTAGTGTTTTTTTGTAACATATCACTTAATATAAGATTTCAATGCAATACATTGCAGCCAATGGATGTAATGTGATTGCAGTCAAAATCAATACAATCACATTACATTGCACTCTACAATGTTCTTAAAAACAATTTTATCTTTCAACTTTATTATCTTATTAAAAATTATTATAATATTATAATTAAAATAAATATATAATATAAGAATAAAAATTAAAATAAAATAAAATATAAAAATTTATATTATAATAATATAGATAAAACAAATTAAAATAAAATATATAATATAAAAAATATATTTAAGAAATGAAAATAAAATATATAAAATTATAATATAAATAAATAAAAAATATATGACATTAAAAATATATTTAAAATATGATATTATATAAAATTAATAATATATAATATAATATATTAAAAATAAAATATAAAATATTATAATAATAAATAAAATAAATATATGACATTAAAATATATTAAGAAATGATATTATATAAAATTATAATATAAAATATAAATATATTAAAAATAAAATATAAAATATTATAATAATAAATAAAATAAAATATATATATTTAAAATATATTTAAGAAATGAATATTATTTAAAAATTAATAATAAAAATATAATATATTAAACTTATATTTTAATAATTAAGGATAATTTTGACAATTAGCATTACATTCCAACTATAAGTACTTGTAAACCAAACACTGCAATGTTATATTCCTTACATTTTAATCATTATTTTACTTACATACCAAACATGTAATGTTATTTTCCCTGTAATCACATTACTTGTAATTACATTAACTGTATCACATTACATTGTTATGTACCAAACGCCACCTTAAATTATTAGATAGAGACTGAAAACAAGATACTGTATAATCACTGAGAGTACATGTCAAGTGGGAGCCTAGGCTGTGCCACAGCCTCAAGTGGGAATTTTTTAGGAGTGGAACCGAAAGTTTCCTCCATATTGAGATCTTCTTTTGCCATGTTACCAGGCAATTTCCAAGTAAACCCATGTAAAAGATTAGCCAAACTTGCTTGAATGACCTTAATCCCGAGAGGATATCCAGGGCACATCCTCCTTCCAGCCCCAAACGGGAGCAGCTCAAAATCATGTCCTTTGACATCGATAGCCTTCCCAATGAATCTGTCGGGGCAAAATTCATCGGGGTTGTCCCAAAGAGTAGGGTCTCTCCGCGATTGTCCATACGTTTACGAGAACTCTAGTGTCCTTAAGAATGTCATAACCAGCTATTTGGCAGTCTGCTCGAGCAAGGCGAGGCACCAGCATGGGTGCCACAGGGTGCAACGCATGTCTCTTTAGCATTGAGTTGACGTAGGGTAGGTTCGCAATGTCATTTTCTTCTACCCATCTATCTCTGCCTATCCTCCGAGTTCTTCCGTGGCCTTCGCAAAATTTCTGGCTTTTTCAAAAGCTCCGAAAATGCCCATTCTATGGTCACTGCTGAATCTCGGTTCCACCAGCTATCAAATCCTGAAACATCCGTAATTCAAATATTACTAAAAACATAAACTAATGTTGCCCAAAATGAGAAATCAACTGTCTATTTCTTTCTTTCTTTTCTTTTGTAAAGGAAATTTTCTGTAGGTGTAACTCCATCTTCCATAGGCAGAAAGGGAAAGCAACCAAAGTCTTTAATAATTCATATTAAAGCCAAAAACAATAAAAAAAATTTAGTGATGCACGGAGCCCACTGGGAAGCGCACTACACAAACATCACATCTGTGTGTCTGCTTCACCAATAACAACAATAAACAATGACTTCACCATCTTTTAATTAAGAAGTTACTCAGTTTTTTTTTCTCCCTTTTTTACGTGGAAGAGAATGGCTACTTTAATTATTTATGATGACAAGAATAATGAAGTCTGAATATGCATTCCATTATTGATATATCCTTTGTGCAAGAAGGTTATTTCCCTTCTAATGGGGATGGAAACTGACTTGCAGGTCCCCCCTTTTGTTATGCTATGAGTATCCAATTTCTTTCTTTTTTTCATTTTTAGCTTAAAGTCGGAGTGATATGATGGCAACTATACATCGACCTTTCTAGTAAATTGCAAGGAAATTGAAATGATCAAGGACTTGATGACTTGATCTAGGTCAAGACTCAACAAGGCACCACTCATTTTGAGTAGACAGCCGACAGCGAACAGAAAATCCACGAACGTGTATTCTTGGTTTATATTTTATAAACAAACAGAAATTTCAATAAATATTCTATTTCTCTATTGGCTAAAAAAATGATCTTTTTACGCACATAGAGAGAGAGAGAGAGAGAGAGAGAGGGGAGGGAGGTGACCCGTTACCTGAGTAAATGCCTTAACACCATTCCTTTCAAGCTTGACATCAAGATTGGGATCATCAGCTAGCTGCAAAAGCACATCCACCATATCCTTAGCAACATAATCTTTGTCCCCTTTTCTCCTAGCATTATGTTCATCCAAAACGTGCTCCAAGAATCTGTCGAACTTCTTGCTCAGTGCTTCATTCTCTTAATATACCTTGCAAATCCAGGAAACTGAGCCAGGGAATCGAGTCGCCTATATCCAGCACCCCGTTAAGCAGGAACAACTCATCAAGCATCTCTTGAACTCCTTCGGGGAGACAATCTCATTTTCACAGTCCCATCCGTGTATTTTTTCCCCAACACCATTCTACTGATTACGTTAAGACTCAAACTCGAAAGATGATCTTTCAAACAAATTGGGGTACCGGATAAGCTGTACAAGCCTTTTAGGAACAAATTCATTTCTTCTCTTCGGATATACTCGTATGACTCTAGGCGTTTCGCACTAAAAAGTTCTGTTAGGCACATTTTACGTGCTTGACGCCAATACGGGCCGTACGGCGACCACGTAATATCAGAGTAATCGTAAGTAGTGTATTTGCCTGCGGCAATTTTAGGCCGGCCAGCGAAGGTAACATCATGAGTTCTAAGAATACTCTTGGCAATTTCAGCAGAAGAGCCCACGACAACGGGGAATGACCCGAACCGAAGTTGCATGATGGGCCCATATTTTTGGGAAAGGGCATGGATGGACCGGTGGAGCGAGCCCATGAGGTTGAGGTTGCCGATTATGGGCCAGGGCTTTGGACCGGCGGCAAGTTGAGTTGACGGCGACGCGGAGACGGAGGGAGAGGAGGACGATGGCTAGTGTGGCAAGCCATGCTGCTAAGTAAGAGGCCCAAGATGGAGTTTCCATTATTCTGTTATCTAGTAATGGGAATGGGGATGGGATGGAGGTGATGATGATGTACAAAGAGTTGAGTGTGAAAGGGTCGCAATGAGTAGCTTGTATTTATAGACGAAAAAAGGAAAAAAAGGATAGGATCGAAGTTCAGAGACAATAATAGTTTAAGTTATGGGATAACTACTCTGCAGTGGCGTTATTTGTGTGATGTGGGGACATGGGATGAAATGTGTTCCTCGCTCGAATTATTTACTTGAACAGTGGAATCCAAATAGTCCCATTGCCCATTGATTTCCTGTTATAATTTCCACCCGAAAATGGGCTGTAGCTATCACTTTGTTTTTTTGCAAAACAATAGAGAATTCATGAATCACAAAGAAACACAATCTTTGGAGAAACGTGAGACAGAGTCAAAAGATGAAAAGAAAAAACCAACCCGAATCAGTAATAACCACAAAAAAACCAACATCAACCTAGCAAAGGAACGGAACCATCAAGCAGTAGAAAAGAAAGACAAAACCACCAAGGAAAAAACAATGGTTGGTGAAGCTATCAAGGAGTTCAGATGGCTTTGACCACTGACTTTGAACTTCGTGGAAGTTCCTGCTAACTCTCTCCTCAGCTTCCTGGAAGTTTCAGACTTTTCGCTTTGCATGAATCATGATGACTTGGGTGGAAATTACTTAGTTGCACTTGAAGTTGACCTGAGTCAATGCATTGCACTTGAAGTTGACCTGAGTCAATGCAGGCGGTGGCTCCATTCTTAGTGGCTCAGAGATTAACCTTCCTTTGTTTTCTTTTGTTTGAACTGGCTTGCTTTTCGTTTTTCTACATCATGAAACCCCTGACTACGTAGAGCCAATGAGAAATTTCATCCCAAGTAGGCAACTTGTTTTCCTTTTGCTATGAATCCCAAGGCAAATTTCAGTTAAAAATATGAATAATTAAAAAAAACATTTTATGTGTTTTTTTTTTGAAATTAAGAAAAAGGAAACTCGGATACATATAATTTCTTTAAGTAAAATAATAAATACATTTATCATTAAGTCCATTATTCAAATAAAAATATTTTATGATTTTATATATACAATATTAAAGGCATGTTTCATGTTATATATCCTAACATTTATCTTAATTCTTATCCTTGTTGTTCACTTCTCTTTTATGGTATGTTTCACTTGTTTTGAATAAATAAATTTATTAATTCAAATAATATGTTCCTGTAAAAAGAGTTTATATATGAAAAACATGTTTTTAACAAAATACGTTTAAATTAATTAGTGTAATTTTAAACCATAATTTTAGTCCAAAATATATTTTCAAAAACTCATTCTTAATTTTGACATTAAAAAAAAAACGCTGCATTGTATATATACATCTTGTAAATAAATGTGAACCTAAGTTTAAAGTATAAGACTTTTATGAGTATGGTTTTGTCATATTCACTAATTCTCTAAAATAAACTTCCTTGACTATGCTCTCAAGGGAGGTTGAGGTCTCTATGACTTTTTGGGCCCTCGCCTGATTATCACCAAATCTAATTAGCAGCTCAAAATTGGCAAACTTCATCAAATCTTCTTCTCTTTTTTGTTTTTTAATGAAAAACTTTCAATATATCGTAATCAGTGAAATTAATGACAAAATGAGTAATCAATGAAATTAGTTAAACTATCCTTATTAGAGTGATGACCACGAAGGGAAGGTATGAACCTATTTATAGTTATAGATAAACCCAATCAACCTAAAGATAAGTTTGTCAGTGGGGGGTTTTTAATTTTTTTTAATTTTTATGAGTATAAAATTATAAATATATAAGTTTGTCACCTTTATTTAATTTAAATGAATTGGTTTGGCATTGTGGTAAATCATTTTTGTTAAATTTTAGAGGTTCGGATTCAATTCTTTGAGGTTCAAAATTTGAAGTTATTTTTCTTTCTATTTTATAAAGCAAATTCAAATTTTGAAATTATTTTTTTTTCTTATGGAGTAAAAGATGCACTGCTTAATTATAAGTGTAATCAAAATTTTGAAATTATTTTTCTTATTTTTCTTTTTTTATTATGAAGTAAAAGATATATTGCTTAACTAAGTTTAAAGAGTATAATTACCTAAAAAGTATAATTTTTTATTTTGATTTTTCTCACAATCTATTGATTTGATTAAAACACTTATACAATATGTACTTTTCTTAAAAACTTTTTATTTTTTAAATGTAATTTTACTAGAATAGTTTGTATTATTGTATAAAATATTATGGTTCTATGAAGCAAAAGATGCATTGCTTAATTGTCTAAAAAAGATAATTTTTTAGCTTCACTTTTCTTATAATCAGTTGATTTGATTTAAGCAATTATGCAATATGTCATATGTTAACATGAAAAACTAAATAAGAATGTAATTAAAATATTTAAAAAAGTTCAATAATTTTATCTTATTTTTTAAATTAAATAGGTACAAAGTAATTGCTAGAAATATTAACACAAATTTAGTTATCAATGAATTTGAAAGTATGAAAGTACGTTGAGCATAACTTACAATGCCTAATGTAAAAATCTAATATTAATTTTTTTTCTACTTTATGTTTATTTATATTAATGAATTTGAAAACTTATATTCAAATTGTTAATAAAATTTTATGTTATAATTTAATTTTATTTCAAAAGAGATTAATTTTTTGCTTTGAATGGAGTCATTGATTCGATCCATGACTTTGTATGATTGCTCTTTAACCATTGTTCAAATAAAATCCTAAATCCACCATTAGCTTCCCTATCACAAAATTAAAATTAAAAACATTTATTTGATGGAGCTATTTCCTATTAAAGAACAACCAAAAAGCAAACATGTAAGGCACTCATACAATACTAGCATGTTAATTATTCAATTCAAACATAAAACAATAACTTTTAACAACCATCTCCTTGGAGTCATCCATACCTAATTCTTTTTTTTCTTGGATAACACACCTAACTCATTTTTAATTTCTTAAATGTAATTATGAAGACAAAAATATATAATTTCTTTATTTTCTTCGCTTTAATTTTACTTATTTCTAGTAGTATGGTTTGTTGTTTAATGTGAAAACTTAAAAGGATAGTTGGCCGCAATTTTAACATTGAATAATTATTATAGACCGAACAAGTCTTTAATTTATTTTCAACTTTATTGCTACCCCTTTCTGTTTCCACGGCAAAATGATAATAAATAAAACAAATAGTCTAAAGGAAATGTCGACAAAGACTTGCTGTGGATGGGTCATTATCCTATGAATAATCTATAACTATTTTTAAAGGACAAAAAAGGGCTTTCTTGCTGGACATTTGGCAATATTGTCTAACAGAGGAAAGCTCTAAGGGGCTTCCCTCCTTTAATATGATTATTACTGTCTTTTTTTTCTTTGATTTGTCGAAACTTACTATTAAATATTAAATTATATTTAATAAATATTAAATAGTAATTGAAATGTAATTATCTTTTTCTTTACATTAAAAGTTAAAAAAAATTTGAATTCAACTATTTACTTAAGAAAACATATATACATGTCAATTATTGAATCAAATTATATAATATAATTTTTGTTATCAAATTAAAATATGCAACT
>NW_018397267.1:5343982-5344608 GCF_002168275.2 Theobroma umbraticum | reverse complement strand
AAAGTTTAATTTTAATTTTTTTAAATCTTTAATATTAAAAAATAAAATTTTTTATATTTAAATATACTCTTTATTTTTCACTTTCTAAAATAAAAAAAATACTAATTAATAAAATAACAATATAAAGAAACTTAAATATATCCATTAACATAACTTTAGTATCTATTTGCAAATATGGCAAGATGGAGAAAAAGAAATAGTAAGAAATGATGGACTCATATATAGCCTTGCTAAAGAATATGTATGCTCTTAGATAGTATTTGATATGAAAAAAGTGAGAGCATATTCTCTATAATATACTCAATATAATTATATTAGAGTGTTTGTTTTGAAATAAATCACTGCAATATAAAATTACAATGAATTACATTATAGTTAATACATGTAATATGATTGTAATATAAAATCAATACTATTATATTGCATTGCACTCTGTAATGTTATTAAAAATAATTTTATCTTTCAGTTTTGTTACTTTGTTAAAAATATTTTATAATGTTATAATTTATTTTTTAATATAGATTTCGATGGTATATTTTTATTATTCTCAATAGTTATGGTGTTTGTCAAAAAATTTATATTATTTTTAAAAAATTAAAATATAATATATAATATAAAAAATTATA
>NW_018397267.1:5321942-5343972 GCF_002168275.2 Theobroma umbraticum | reverse complement strand
AAAATAAAATATATAAAATTATATTTTAAAAAAGATATTATATAAAAATTAACAATAAAAAATATAAATAATGGTGACTACAATAACAATAATTATATATTTTGTAAAATAATATTTTATATATGTCAATGTACATCAATAATTAAATTTGATAATATAAGTACTATTGTATATTTATTTCACAAAGTATTCTCAACTCAATTAGAAAAAAAAATTATCATTAACGTATCGCACAAACAATAACCAAGTAATTAAATAAATAAATCACTTATTATTACATTTGTAGACTGATTTTTTCTCCCCCAATTGCTGACATCTGGAATCATATTGAAGGTGACGAACCATGATTCACATCATCATTCGTTTATCTTTTTTAACATTGTTTATATCAAATTTGATGGCTTTTGAATACCAATTTGTTTCTCAATATCCGAAACTAATTCCTGATGTTGCATCCATGAAGTTATGGATCAACTAATTAAAAGACCCAACATTTTATTTCTTTACCGGAAAGCCATTATTGAGAGAAAACTCTCAAATTATATAAACAAAATTGCTATCATTCGATTGCGGAAGGAAACCATGATTTTCTTTTCCTTTTTGGTAAATGTTCTCTCATATATAAATGAAGGAAATATATTCACTATTGCCAAATGCCGACTAACAAGGCCTAAAACGGCCCAACTTTTATCTTGTAGGACCTAGTTAATACCATATGAACCTGCCATTGCCACTTTGCCAGACTAGTGGTTCTAGATTTTGCTACGTCGTGTCATGGGATACTACACAAATGATAACGCCTCTTTTAACTCTTAAATTTCATAATAAGTTAACTCCATTGATAAATTGTCGATTTTAATAATAAATTATTTGATTTCGAATCTTATCAATCAATAACCTGTTTCAATTCTCCACAATTAATGTTGACAAATTAATGTTGGAATTTTGTTTAAAATGTTGAAAATTTGAAGTTAAAATAATTTTGTTGTGAAACAATGGACCAACAACAGCACGAGCAGCGAGTATTGTTGATAAGAATCAAGACAGGTTGGTGTCTGATTTTCCTTTAGCCTACTTGGTGTCTTGTCAGTCTCAAGTTATTGCCCTCTATTGTAAGATGTCACGCCAAACAAAAAGATCAAGATCCTTACTAATATCTTCTTAATAATTACATTTCCAGCAACATTCCAAACACGCAATCTTAAGCTTTTTAACATCTGCTTAAAAATGTGACTATATTGCAATTGAAAAAAAATTGTAGAGAAAAGGGAAACTAACGGACGTGATTTTAAGCAGCCAAACCTTCTGCTTGATGAAGATGGAGATGACTGTTTACTTTGATCCCAATTCCATCAGGCTTCTAATCCAAAACCAAGTGGAATATGAGCCACACACCAAGTTAGAAGAAAAAGTTTTGGTCTCAAGCCCTCGTGGAAACCTCAAAACGTTGTCATTTCGAAGGCCCATATGGCCATATTTAAAGGTCAGATGGTATGGCGGGCCTTGTTTAGTTCGCCTTCGTCTTGGAATTGCGTCGAAGCCGGAACCTCTTTCCTAGATGTTGGTAAACTTATTATTGAATTCCCCACCTCTTTGAACCTTAACACTAGTTTAGATTGCATGAAAATACTATGATACAACAGTATGCTTACAAACTCTATATCATATACACCCCTAGATAGTTTAAAAATTATGCCCATCGCTGACCACTATTGGGATCCAGCGCAAAGGTCTAACGAATTATACACCTAAGTTTTGATTAAAAATAAAATAAAGAAAAAATTGAGCACCATGACTCCAATTTTGGATCATATTGAAACACTGTTAGGTACCCCCCTGCATGTTACCCCAGGGTCTGAGCTAGGTGCAAGTAGCTCATACGGTAACACCCCAGCTCCACACCGGTTCTTGAGGCTAGGGTCGGCATTCCTTTTCTCAATTTCCTTTTCTATCCGTCTGATCTCCGCGGAAAACCCGAAGGATGCCTCAATTATTTCAGCATCACCGGACCAAATCGATGGTTGCTGTCTTTCCCCTAGGTACTCCTCGTCGGGCGAGTGCGTGGACAAGGTGTCGACCACAGCCATGAATTTCGTAGCTTGTAATAAACTTGGCAATGCTGATAGGAAATATTTTTGCGGGTCAGCTAGGAAATTAGCATACTCTGGGTCATTTTCTTCGGGTATTAACCTTCTCATTAGAGGTGGGCGGTTAGGCACATAACCACCGTAAGGGTACTGTCCGAAATTAAGTGCAGCGTGTTGGGCGGATGCAAGCCAAATGATGGTGGTGAGGATGGAGACTAGGTCGTCAGCGGTGTTCAACGTAGGCCACCAGTCCTCGTGGCTGATGTCGGCGTGGCCTACGTGGATGGACTCATGGTACCAGGATTGTAGCTCTTTGTCATTGCTTATCTCGCTTGAATTTGGGTAGTATCGGTTCACGTAGGTTCGAACCCAATTCTGAATCGCGCTCCAAATAAGCAGCCCGTCCGAGGCATATGGGTAGTCTTCGATTAGGAGCTTTACACCATGTGGCTGTGTTGGGTCAGGTTCCGCAATACCCCTGTTTAATGAAAGGACAATTCATCTGTTAGGTTCAGTTTTAAGATTTTCAACCACCAAATTTAGCAAAACATAAATTCCATGTCAAGAAAGAACTCGGAGGTCTGATACACAAATGTCCACATTCCAATTTGTCTCCTGTTGGCGGTGAATTATTTGTTTTCCATTTCAACTGTTTATAAAATCAAAGACACGATCCGTCTTTTACCTGCGAATTAGATCAGCAGGTAGGCCCTCCTTGTCAAAGCGCCAATGGCTCCGGTAAGCAGCAGCACTCATCTCCATGCAGTAGCGACCGGGAGTGAAGCAAGACTCGATAACACCATCCGCGTTGATCAAGGTTTGGCGAGCTAGAGCATTGATCTCTAGCGTATATCTCATATGTGGATCCAAAAGCTTAAAAATCGGGTGCATTGCGCTCAATTGCCTATGCACCGCAAGTATAAATGGCTCCATGCATGCATGTGTACGTAACCTATTATCATTAAAAATAATTCAGCTTATGAGAACAAAATCATAGCAAATATAATTTGATGTTTAAGGAATATAAGCTTTGCTTACCAGTGGTTAACCAATTGGTGAACTCCGGCGTCGTTAGCGCAAACGTGAGCCTTAGCCAGCTGCCAAATCCAATTGGTAGTTGCATCGACAGGAGGTGTGACAACACGCTTGGATCGTGAACGTGGTGCAGTGGGTGGGAGGCTTAGTTCTATTGCGATTGGCTTCAGAGTTCCGCTAGGAGTCAAGAAAAATATGGTACGAGTAGCATATGATTTTCGCCCATCAAGTGCATTAATCCGATCAAGAAATGGTAGGTAAATGTCATGATAATCCACCATAAACAGCTTGTTTTCTTCCAAAGCCTGAATAAAAATTTAACAAATACAAGAAAATTAACATATTTGGCATTCAGAAAATGACCATTAAAACACTATGATTGGATAAAATATTTATGAAGATTTACCTGTTGTACAGTCATGCCATTGAGCTGGCCCAGGATGTGTTCTTCCTTGAGGGCAGATTCCTGTGGACCATAGATTTCAGGGTCGAGCTTGCTCACTGGTGGAAAAGTTGCAAGTCTCTCGATGGTGACAGGGTTGACACCAGCCAATGCTTGACGGGCAAATTCGTCATCTCGCAACCAAGCAAACTTGTCCTCTGCATATGGGGATCACATATTTCTTTTAGCAAAAGTGGACTTAAACCTTTTTGACCCACATGTAAAATGCGTACACATTATAGTGCACTCTGCCATCATAAAAAAGATTGTTCGCATATGGAAATTATACTTGTTGATAGGCAAGCCATTTGTACTCACTGGAAACTATTTTAGGGGTTTCAAATTTGAGGAGTCCTTCGCTAGATTCTTGTATTTTGCTGACCATTTTTGGTAGTGGAAGGTTCTTCACGATTTCCTCTTGTAAACCTAATTTGAGGAGGAGCCCTTCCTTGTAAAGGCCATCGATGTCAGCAAAGGAGTTTATGTCGCGGTTGTAGGCTGAAATGCTGGCTTTTAATTGCGGGAGCAAGTTGTGAAACACTGCTCTAAGCCTCCCGGCAGAGAAAGTATTCTGCTTTGACTCCTCAAATTGTTCATCTCTAGGCACATACATCGGCGATGGCTTCTCAACTCGGCTCTCTGCTTGAATGTCTGCCATTTACAAATTAGAAATAGAATTTATTAGTCTCATCACGGCTACCCAAAAAAATTAAAGTTGACACAGAATATTGTTTCATTCACATGCTGTTAGCTTTCACTCGCATCATAGTTTCCAATACAAAACCATACCAGTAAGTCCCAAATATTTTATAATAGGTATTCTTTTAGTTGACAATAGGACAGTGAGATTTAAAAGTTTAATATTCCATGTCCAAAGTTTAAAAAAATAAAAACCCAATGGAAAGGGTAAAGACAGAATGTGGCGCTGGACCACTAATTCTGGTCATCAGCTTTTTTAACAAATAGACAATCACAAACAGTACCCCATTCCCATTTATAAATTGATAAAGAAATTTCCCAATACCACCTTTTTTCTTCCTGTAATCAAAGTATTCCAAGGGATCTTTCTAAAGAGCAGCCTTGTTTATCACGTGCTTAATTTTTGTTTAACTTTTTTTTTTTATAGTAATTCTTGAGGCATACAAGCTATCTAGAATTGGCATCAGCAAATGGAAATGGTCGAATCAGTAGCATATTTACCGGTTTCAGTTGGAAGACGCCCTGTACGACACCGTCTTGGATAAGGAATTTTTTCATCTCCAAGCGTTGGCCTAGCAAAATCACCTACCCTGTCTGGATTTCCCAAGTCATTGTACACATCGAAGTCGTAAATCCTGTCTGAGAGTTTTCTGACTTCTTTACCAATGCCCCTGAGATCCTTCAGCTCCTTCTCTCTTAATGCTTTAAGACCTTTGGGTGTCTCGCTCGGTAAATAAGGCTGCGCAAAGATGGACAAACTAAATTTCAGAAATGATCGTCCTACCAGTATTAGATTAACTACTGTTTTCAATTGTTACAGCTAATGATTTGATGTTTTCGGTAATGGACCCGATCCTGCCTACAAAACCCGGCAAAATTCTGACTAGTTTTTAGGGTAGCTGGGAGCTGGCTTCCCACCATGTATCCTTTCGGCGTGCTGGTCCAGCCACCCAATATTAAGGAAATTTGCTACTGTTACCATGTCCTTTTCCCAATTCACACTCATATTTATTGTACCCAACTTCCGGTTCGACCTCAGCATTAAAACTTGGTTAAATTAATTTATAATACCACACTTATGAAAAGGTTCACGGTTCATTTTCTTGGTCAGATAAACTTATCAATCAATTAACAATAAAACCTAGCTCGCATGCGATAATGCCTAGTTCAAATAATTGGAAATCCAAGTAAGAAAAGAAATGAAAGGAAATTTCAATATCAGCAAGCTCTGACTGGTTCAACTTTGTCCTTTGATAAAGATTTAAAAGCTTACAAGATATATGGTTTTGACCTTTTGTTTGCTTTTTCATTGAACAGATGTCAATTCTCAAGAACACGAAAAGGAGAATCTAACTGGCATCGCACCAAAAAGTCTGAACATTTGAAAATGAACAGGGAGGGGATACTAATCTATTCGGAAATAATAAATAAAGATATACTAGATGAGAAAGTAAAACTAAGCAAGCGAGCGAGCGTTATCGTTTTACCAAGCAAATAAGGTAAGAGAGCGTTACCTGATTAGAGAAGAATATCCTTTTTCCAGGATGATCTTTCTTGGATTGTACCCAGGAGTTGCAAGGAAAATGCACTGGACCGCATGCAAATCCTTCAATGGTGATGCTCTCTAGGAAAAATTCCTTTTGGTGCTTGTTTGACACTGTGATAGCCCCTGGTACCCCAAAGTTGGAGTCCACAATAAATTCAGCAGTGTAATGGACCCTCTCAGCTTTAACGTTCGCTTTCTTCGACCAATCCTTCAGCACAGCTTCGCTGCTTTTCTTTGGACCCTTGGTTTCTTCAATTTAGAGATTAAAAAAAAAAAACCAGTATTAAACAAAAGTTTTTTTACAGTAAACACAAATTAGTACTAGCTTTAATCCTCGCATGAAACAGGGGAAAGTAGAAAATTTGGTTTTGGGATCAAATTGAGCAACAGGAAGCTGAAAAAGTGAATAACCCAAAATGAAGAAAAACCAGATATTGGCACAAATGATCACTTTTTTTTAGCAAAAACAAGGAACAATCTAAAGATAAAATCCAGGAAGAAGCAGAAGGACTTACTAGGATCTTCTTCAGTGCTAATGAGTTCCAAAACAACATTCCTTCCAATCTTGTCGGTGAAAGCATCCAAATGCTTCACTAAAGTCTCTTTGAAGTCTTCCTTGTTCTTATTCCTGACAGTCACGGCAGCTCTGACCTTAAATTTAACTGCTTTTTCCTTTTGATCAGGCACAGCCTTTATCAAATCTTCACTAATAGCAGCCACGGGAGGCTTGGCAACTTTCCTCAAATGTACCCTCCTTTGCTCCAATGGAAGCAAGACAGGGTTAACCAAGAACTGGTTATGCTTGGGTTGGAAAGTGGTACTAGTACAATTCGGAAACACTTTTGATGAAGATAGAAATGATGATCTTTCAATCAAAGAACGACCCATCATTTCTTTAGCCAGTGCCATGTTTCTGTTAAATTCCCCACTCTCTCTCTCTCTCTCTTTGTCTCTGTGTCTAAAACAGTCTCTTTTTATTGTTGTCAGAGTTGTTTTTGCAGAGAAGAGAAACGGGAGTTCTTAGAGAGCGATGATTTTTCTCTTTTCCTTTCGTTTTTTTGAGGAGTTGAGAAAGCAGTTGTGGGCAGTCCTCTTATTTATATGCAAATTACAAAGAGGGAGGAAGAAAAGTTTATAGAGTTGTTTTCTGCCCTGTGGTTTCTCACCGTCCACACGTTTTTCAAAATTTTTTTATTGTCAATTTAACATTTGCTGCCTTTTGATGTTTGCTGCCCTGCTACACCAT
Source organism: Theobroma umbraticum (assembly GCF_002168275.2). Classification (NCBI taxonomy): domain Eukaryota; kingdom Viridiplantae; phylum Streptophyta; class Magnoliopsida; order Malvales; family Malvaceae; genus Theobroma; species Theobroma umbraticum. Next base: position 5,336,917 of record NW_018397267.1, on the reverse strand, counting down.
TTCCATTTGTTACTCAATTTTTGATTTATTGCTATAGATATAATAATCAAAGAAAATAGGCTACTGAGTCAAAGCGAGTTTCAGCTATTCCGAGTAAACGACGCGGTTGGGGAAAGCAATGAGAAAGTGGGAAAATAGTTGCTGAAAAAGGACACTTATCTCCTTGTCTTATAGATAAATGGCAATAATCTTCTTGTGCATTAAAAAACATGCACGTTATATATCTACTAGTATTGTATATGGGTAAATATTAAATTTAATATTAGAAATATTTGAGAAGAAACAAGAAATTTTAAGAAGTAAGAAGACTATCATTTTGAAGGCATAAATAAACACTTTTTTAAAAGTATTTTCTTAATTTGTACGATACAATAAAATTCTTAACATACTTATTAGAATTGTAAATATGACATAGTGAGAATGTTATTCACCTAATAAGTTAATGTATATGTTTTTCAATAAAAAAACTTGTTTACTTTTATAATATAGCTATTCAATAATTATATTTAATAACCTTTCATAATATAACCATTAAAAAGTTATATTTTAATAAAATAATTATTTATAATTCTTTAATCTCAACTTTTTATTAATATGTCCAATATTAACAAATTATTTGACATCTAACACTATATATATATATATATATATATATTGACAATGGAAGAGGGAAAAAAACAATCTTATTTGCCATAAATGATTAAGTCGTTAATTGTAGGGCCTTTACTTAAATAATTCATGAATATTCTTTATTTTTTTCATAATTAATTAAATTTAAATTAAATTTTTTTTTTTTATAAAAGATGTGATTGCCAACTGCTGAATATAGGAATTAAGAAAATAATATTTGTTCCATTGCCTTTCTTCCAATGCTTTTGTCTCACCTAATATAATAATAATTTATTGATTTAATTATAATATCTTATTTATAAATTATTGATATATTAAAGAATTAATAGATTTCACCTTCAAATTATTTAATAATTTCATATTAATGTGAGAGAACACAAATATTTAAGACAAATAACATAACTCTATAAATTATTATAGACAAACAGTACCTACTTGATGATCGGTGGAGCCATTTACACATGACTGAAGTTATCAATTGGTTGGTGCTCTATTTTCTCCCTCAACAAATGTTCTAATGCCATATTGTCCCCCTTCGATTAGGTCCCATCATCCAGCACACCTTTTTTCCTTTTTCTTTTCCCCTAGAGACAAGCAAATTTACCTATTTTTATTCTGTAAGGTAAAATATAGGAATAAACCTTTAGACAAAGCAAGGTTTTCTCTTTTTGATTGGTTTGTTTAGACATCAAAGGTTAGGATTTAAAGATGAAAGCATCTTCATCTTTTGAAACATCTACTTGGTATATCAAAACTTATGATTAAATCACTAAAATTAGGTATAACTTTTAAGAAAAGGTTTTAAATTATTTAAAAAAATATAAAAAGACTTAATTGAATATTTTACAAATTGTTTAAAAATATTATGTTTTAAAATTACCATAATTAAATCAGTCTTTCTATTGCTATAAATGTATTTATAATTTAGCCAAGAAAGAGCAACAAAAATCTTTTGTCATGTTGTGGAATACAAAATGTGAACAACACCATACACAATTGAGGTAAAATTGCGCGGACAGGATTTACCAACACAGGACATGGACCGCCTTATAGTACGGGATGAAGTCAACTTTAATTTGTAGTGGAGCGGGAGCCAGCCTTCATCTTATTAAAAAAGGAAAAAATACAACGTAATTTTGCAACAAGGGGGTGTTGCCGTTCGTCTCCTTATATATTAAAAATTCGGCCTGGCATTAATGGTTATGGCCACCCATTGCCAACATGAAGCTAGTACCTAGGCGAGTTGTTGGCTTAGAATTAGTTTTTGAAGGTATTTGATTTTTCGAAAGGTTTAGTATATATCATATACGTAGCTTCTACATCATTCCATCGATTTGGGCCCTGCGTTGTCATGTCGGTTGGGATATTTTTAAGCAAATTAGTTAAAATATTTATCGCATGAGCCACATTTTGTTGTTTGTTAGCATACACAGACAGACAGATATGTGTTTAATTAGTACATTTTAATTTCAATTAAAAGATTATTAATTTGGTTGATGCCAGTGGAAGTAAAATTATGGAGGGCATTAATATTGTAGGACTGGACTTCACTGTAAAAATAATTAGCAACAATTTCAGGGCTGCTGAAATTGTTTAGTAGGTTTGCATATGTAAGCATAAAAAAGAGTCCGCAAATTGTAGCCAAAAGAAATAGAATAAACAAGTCTGGAGAGTTGGCTGCAGACCGCTAATCCATGTGCCGCCAGTTTGGCAGGTACAAATATTTTCCAAGCAGTGCTTTCCTCCTTTGCTTTCCTGAGTGGTCTTTTTTATTACGACACTACGACTTGTGAAATTTTTTAACCTTCATATTCAAATCTTATTAGTTTGTTTAGTTTATTTATTGATTATTTTAGATGTCATAATTCTATCATATATGTTTTTCATTTGGATTATATTTACTTATGTATATAATTTTATCAAAATATGGTTTATCTTTTCCTAAAATTCAAAGTATTATAATTTATGATGATGAAATGAGAACAAAAAAAATTGCCTCCCAATTAAGGATATAATATATATCTTTATTTATTTATATACACTAATTAATTACCACTGCCGCTTTCAAGATTGATGTGCTTATGTACTTTAATATTTCTTTTTGTTTTTTTGGATAAAATTTTTGCCATGACCCAAGACCAAATCTGAGGTAAACGTTGCTATGCTAAAATGGCTTGCGCAGTCGTCCATGTCTTCAGTCATCACATTAATTCTCCTGAAGAACTTCCTAAAATGGTCAAATTCAAGCTTTTATCTGGCAACAAAGAAGATTACTTGGTCCATCTTGGAGCCAGAAGAAAATTCAGTTTTATATACATATCAAGGGAAACAAGCAAAAGCATTAAACAAAAGATTAATTGTATATAAACATTTTAAAAAGTAGCTTTGTTTTAGTCTTTTTAATGAATTTTAATTAGTACTCTAGTACCTTTTAACTATAAATATCATGTGAAAGTCTCATTGGGTAGTTAGGTGGGAGCTTTGTTAGGTCTATTTTCATATCCGTGTCCTACATTGTATTCATCATTTTCTTTTTAAAGTTAACACTCATGTGATTATTTCTATGCACGAGAGGAACGTTATGACTCAAACTTTATCCAATCCTATCTCCATCATTTTTTGCTTTCCCAGTTTACATTAATTAATGTGATCTTCGTATTTATAATTTGATTTTTTTATTTGAAAAAATTGAATGTATATAATAACAAATGACTATTTACAATTTCTTGATAATTTGACAATATTTTGCTTTAAATCTGTAAAACTGACAAAAATAATAAATACTAAACAAACAAACAAAATAAAACAAAGGGGGCCTAATAGAAAATTATTAGAATTTGTGAGAAGCTAGATGCATTGTGTGGTAGATAGGAGGCAGCATTAAAGCATGCAATGCCTTATGTTAATGAGTTTTGTTTAATGGTCTACTCCTCCAGATCTCTCAACTTCCCAACCACAAACTTGTTTATAATTTGCCAGCTTCATTAAATATCATCACTTTCTAGAGCATCTTTCTTTCAAGGACACGGAACACTTAGAACTTGAATGAGAGAAGATTGTGTAGGTAGTTTAATTAATTAAGTATTTTTTTTTTGTTGCCTAATAACATAAAATCGTCCGCTAGTCAATTATTCTCTTAAGTTTAAGACTGTTTCCTTATTTCCTTAAATAAAGAGAAGTAGCAAATCTTTGGTTTTGGACCCAGTATGCAGGAAGCAATCAACGAGAAAAATCTGTTGGACTTCACCACTCGTCGCCACTGGTTTTCCCATGTATAAAATTGAAGTTTCAACTACCCAACAAATATTTTACCATATTTTATGAAATCAGCAATGAAGAGGACTAGTGCTATTCCTCCCCTTGAGTGATATTAACGATCGGAAGAGGTTTGACAGTACATAGATTACATGTTAGACATACAACCACAGATTTGTACAAGGAACTAGATTTTCCCTGAACTCTTTTTGACCACTGTTTTCTTTTCAAATTAGTCTTGTGATTAAATATACATTGACTAACCAAAAGAGTACTGAAGAAAAGGAGGCAACATCCTCTTTTTTTTTTTTTAAAAAATTTTTAAACTAATTGCTTTAGCTTGACCAGTAGCTAACCGTGATTTCTATGTTTGCTGCCAAATTCTTTTATGTGACATGTTAGTCGCAACGTGGAAAGCAAGATAAATTTTTGTAGAGTCCAAATGAAGCAGAAACCTACCCATACAAACTAATAAGCAGCAAGTAATTGACTAATCTACATTCTAATCTTTGAGTATTCTTGACTTTGTTTTTGGACCAAAGATTTTATATATATATATATAGTAATACTTTTCTTTTCTTTTTCTTTTTCCTTTTTATTGAATGTTAGCCTTCAAATATATATTCATAAGACAGTCTAAAGTCATCACACCATGATATCAAAGTGCATTTCGTTCACATTGTTGACCCAACTCTCATATATATTACATTACTCTTAAAATATAAAAGATTGTACATGAACATTTGCTTTAATGATGATACATATATTTTTTATTTAAAGAGTTAAGTTTGTATTCTTTGTTCCAATTAAAAAAAAATATTATTAAAATCTAATATGTTCCGATGGAGGCTAAGCAATGTTTATAATTCTTAATTAGTTCTATACATTTTGAAGATTAAAATTTAAAATTTCTCGTATTGATTGATGTTCATAGGCCCAAAAAAATTGACAGTTCAAAATATTGGACGGTATAATTTGATTTGCAAGTGACAAATAATCTAACAGAAAAAGGACAAACTCTCTACCTTCTCCTTTACCCTTTTTCGCCCTTTAATTTGTCAGAACGAAAATGCTCTGAAAATCTTGAGCGAACGACCAATTCAAGGCCTTAATTTAATGACGTAGACAAATTCAGTACATTGACCAGAAAAGTCAAAGTAATACCGAACACCACCGTCCTAGAAAGCCCTGAAAGTCAGACTGACCAGAACAAAAAAAAAAAAAATGGGCTACTCATGGTAACCACTCGAATGACCAAATTGCCCCCCAGAAGTGGGCAGCTGCACCGTACGGTCCCCTATATCTACTGTGGGTATTGGGCCACCGGCCTAAGGCCCATGTTGTCTAGAAGCAGCGGATTATTGTGGGTGAGGGACCACAGAGATTTTATGGGCCCTACAATTATTGATAATCATCAGTTACCGTCCAAGTTCAATATGTTATTTACCGTTAATTTTTTTTTTTGGTTGAAGAGAATATTATTGTTTTTTTCTTTACAATCAGTAGAGTTATTATGTTTAACCGATGCTCCACGTAGGCACAAGAAATAGCAGCTGATGAAGCCTCCAGAGCTAGCATGCATGTTTCACAAGGTGAATGCCCTATTAGCTTTATTTTCTCCGCTTACCAATCTTAAACCACACAAATTCTAAACAAAAAAATAACGTAAAATGTGAGTCAGGAGGAGGGAAAGCTGTGCCCTTTAAAGTGACAAATCAAATTTCAAAGGTGAGAGCTATGAAGTGTAACATTTTCTAGAGGAGTTGCAAATTTTGACCTAAGAGTAACTAAAGTTAAGTATGATTGAGCGACATCTTGTCTAAATTAATCATGTACAAATCCAAAAGCAGTCTCTTAATTTCTCCTACTAGTCAAATTAGGCATCGAGATGATTGCATGTTTATATTAGAAGAATCAAAACCTTTGAAAAATTTACCCAATATAACTATTTTCACCATCACATATATATACTGGTTGATGGTAAACTTTGAACTACCATTAATTCTTTTCATTATATCAAAGCCCCTGTCTATCTTTCTTACCGTTAAGTTTTACGTTAGAAGGATAAAAATCCATGAAATTAAAGCATCCAAGATAACAGTGACCGACCCAATGAATAATGGTGGAGCACTTGTGGTCAAGATTAATTGTTTAGGATCACATGTCCATCTTATTAGAGACAAAAAAAAAAAATTTAAATATGATTTTTTATATTAAAAAAATAATTCAAATTTTACTTTTTAAATAAAAAAATTATATACCAATTAATGAATCAAATATTCGGATAACCAATATTAGAATAAACAATGGTTATAAATCAATTTATATCATTAACTCTTTACTAAACTCTATGAATATAGCTATGAGATTGCACTCCCACTTGGTTTAATAGCTACTCAAAAGGCACATGGCAAAGTTTTTGGTTGTTTTCTGACAGGTTTATTTCTCTACGAAACTGTATGGGACAAAGGCCATTCAAAGATGTATATATTATAGGTTGTATAGCCATAAATCTGCAAACGTTTGACAATTCTATTCATAAATATGGTTGAGTAGATGATTATCGTTTTTAAAATGGACCGATTTCAGAATTCTTACACTCTGCCTTTATTCATGTTAGACTTAAATAAATGGTTGGGTGGTTTTCTACTAATCTAAAATTATAAAATAATTGATAATTAACTTAATTTTAATTTTGTAGTATTAAAGTTATTGAGTTCGAATCTTTGAAAAACACGTCTTCCTTCTTCTAATATTTCATTATCAAGGTTGTCCATTAGACTGTGTAATACCTTTTTAATTTTTTTTATGTCTATAGGTAAATTCGTTAATTATTGACTCGACTTTCACATGAAAATGTGTGACATTTAAAATATAATTATTAAGTTATTTTTTATCAATTTAAATTTTTGGGTTAATAGGTAACCCATATTCGTAGTCTGAACAGAATATGCATATTAGGGTTCCAAAGTCTAGAGAATCAGATGTATATACTACTCTTCCAACGTATAAGTTAAAAAGGGTCAAATCCTCATAAAATTTTAGATGAAATATTCTTAGAGAGAAAGGAAAGTACGAGAACCTCTATACTTATGTTCGGAAGAATACATGCGATGTTATCAGGAACTCTTGTTTCTCATATTTGATGTGACAATTAATGCAAAAAGGTAAGGATGTTCATCTATTTTTCGTAACATCAAGTGGTAAAATTTTGTTTAATCATTCTATCTCTACCATTTAATACAAGTATTCAATTGCTTGGGCAAAGGACAAGATTCAAGTTTCCAATTGCTTGGTCATTAACGGCAAGCCATTCCCTTCCTGCTCCTAGGCAATAGCCTTTCTTTTATTTGGTTTGGATTTTTGTATGAAATAGAACGTATGAAAATCGATTACCAAGAATATTGATTTTTACTACAGATAAGAGAAAGATGCATTAGATGAACGTGGATTAATCCTCGTTTCCGGAGATCATTGGTAAGTTCATAACCGTTAATCACTTTTCAAGTGGCAAGGATTGGGCTGTGCAGTGTGGGAGAGCCCGAAAGGGGTAGGCTTTCAGTTCATTAAGGTCTACCGTTCTAGCGTTGTTGGATTTCTTATGGGATGCTAGCCTTGTAATACTCTTCACAAAAAAATAAAAAATAAAAAATAAAATAAATATATCACTTTATTTGATTATTGTAGATATAGTTTTAGGGTTATTAAAAAAAAAGAAAGAATTTTTTTAAAAATAAAGTAGATATATTTTAATTGATGTTAGATTAAGTTATCAGATTTAAAGAAAGTCAATAAGTTTTATTTTATTATATTTTTAAAAGAAAAGTAATCAGTCTTATCTCAACACATTTAAAAAAAAAAGATAAAAAAAATTATGTCAGTTTATTTTATCAGACTCAAATAATAGATGGTCAAAAGAGCTTAACATCAGGGAATAAGAAAGATAGAAAAAAGGGAAAAGTATTCAAGGGATTGCTGATTAAAGTATGTTTAGGATTGTATTTTTATGGTTTGGGTACAAAAACTCATAAATTATTTACGTTTTCTTAAATTTTATTCAAATCTGGCATTGTTTCGATGACTTTCTGGTGGCATGATAGGTACTAATGGAAAGGTCTTGCAAAAATGATTTTTGTAACATCTCGTTTGATTTTGTGATTTAGAGGATATGAATTTTTAAAATTAATTGGGAACTTGGTTTTTAACAGTTTTGACAACCCAAATTTGGATCACCAGAACTCCATATTCGGGTAACATTTTTGATCGTTTCTTTGAGGGTTTTTGTAGTATGAAATGAGATGTTTAATTTGGCATCAATGGCTCGATTAGGGGGGTTCTAGTGTTAAGAGAATTAAAACTTCAAAATAGGCTCGTTGATACTGAAAACTCAAAAATCTAGACATTTCTGTGATGATTTCTAGAATTTTGGCTTTCGAAACTTGGGAAGTTTGTATTCTTTCTAATCAAAACAAATTTTGGTATTGTAGTATGATATGAATACTTTAAATTGTGTGATTTTATCACTAGAAATAATTCAGATTAAGAGTTATAAGAGGTCAAAGTAGTCCAAATGGCCATTTAGATTCTGAAAATTTCAGAAAATAATTTTTTTTAAAATTTTTGATTTTAATTAATATGTGATAAATTCTGCTGTAAACTTCATACATATTGAATTTTTGATTTTTAACATACTTTTATGTCTAAAAGTATATATATATATATATATATATTTATATTTTATGAACTTATCTCTTATGTTAGTAAATTTTATAAAAATATCAAAAATTAAGAAAAAACTACAAACATGATTTTTATATGAAATTAATATTATATTTCTATCAGAAATTAAAATCTTTACTAATTTTATGATTTAAGTTTAATTCTCTATTTTATTTGAATTTTATCAACTCATAAAAAATAATAATGAGAATAAAATATTACCTTATTAATTGAAAATGTTTTTAAAGTTGTAATAGAGGTTGCTATACACCCTAAGTGGCTAGGATGATCAATGGAAAGTCGCTTGTCAAATTGTTTGTAAATACAATTATGATATTTGTATATATTTCTTAATATATTAGGCAACTAGGAGGATTTTCTGATTTACTGCTTGAAAGTGAAATTGACAAAGTCAGATAAGTGATTGATATCCTTTCGGTATTTTTACATCCTAAAAATTAGGTTTAATGTGAAATTAAATTTCATATATTATGTATAATATATTTTGTCCTATGATTTGAGGAAATCAGGTTGAGAATGCAAAATGTGTATATATGTGTGTGTATATATATATATATAAGATTTCGTATGTTGGATTTTAGAATATGAATTTTTTCGAAGTATGATTTCTGATTTTGAAATGTGAATATATTTTGTCTAACCTATGCATATATGATTATCCTTGTGATTTCATACAAACATATATATATATATATATATCGAGTTGAAATAAATATGCTTTTGATGTGCAAGATATGTGTTTTGCGAATTTGGGTAATCTAAACCTATATTTTGTTTTGTTTCCTAGTATGGCTATGACATAATCTTGCCAATGAAGGTTAAACGTTGGCCATGTCAACATGTATTATGTGACTAGAGATCAATCTCCTAACCGCACCACCTTTTGCATAGTAGTGGCACTTGTGATATTTGTTCAGAGCAGCCAATGGTTGCTGCTGATGTAATTATGACCCATGCCACTGGAGTTAATTATGGTTTTTGTTATAATTATGACCTATGTCATAGGGATTAAGTATGACCATAGTATGTTACAGGAGATTATTAAAATCTATAATAATTGTGAAATCATATTTTATCTATTAGTTAAAAATTTTGGAATTAAGATAGTTCTGCTATTTGAATTAGATTATCCAAAATTTTGTTTTTGATATTTATATGACATTAAAATTTTTTTTGCTTAAATGTTTTGTGCATGCTTAATCTAGTTGGAGAGATGTTAGTCACTTGCTGAGCTATTGAACTCACTCATTCCTTCACTTTTTTTTTCAGGTTGTGATTTGGTCAAACACATTGGAAACTTCGGAAAGTGGTGTTTCGTAGGCTAGCATATGGTGTTAGTTTGCTTCAGGATTGTTTAAATATTCTAAACTTTTTTGCTACCTTAAATTGTCATTTAGGATTTTATCTTAGTATTTTAGCTTTGAGAATTATTATATTTCATAAATATATTTAAACCATTTTAGTTAGTTGGTTAAGACATCTATTTTGAGCCTTGTATGCTCATAAGGTTATATTCGCAGTGTGTGGCGTCTGTTGTGCCTCAGCTTTGGGACATGACAGATTAGTGGTATCAGAGCCTAAGTTGAGCATAATTATATAGTTTTGACACTTATGCGAGATATGAGAGATGGGTAGAAGAAATAAGATTAGGACGTGTTTCTCTATTCATGTTTGATACACTCATATGATTGTTATATTTTAGTGTTTTAAAGAAAAAAAAAGTTGATTGTAATTTCCCTTATTATGAATAACTAGTATGCCTCATCGTTGAGATTGTGAGCTTAATCTTGCCAAACTTGTAGTTAGTGTTAAAGTTGTTGGTGCTAGGTGTTCTCACCCCGAGATACTCCAAAATCCTCCAAACCAAAATCAAGATGATGTTGATACATCAGATGCTCAATTGTCTGTTGAAATTAACCAACCTTTTACCAACCTAATCGAGAAGACATAAGGTGTTGTAGTTAAAAATGATGATACAGTATTGAACTTGATCCAAGAGATAGCCAGTTTGGTTAAGGAGCAACAGCAACGTCTATAACCGATCTAATAGGTTGATAATTTTACAGAGTGGAAAGCTTTAGGTGAGTTTAAAAAAATAGCCCCTCCTCTCTTCAAGGGTTCCACAAATCTAGATGATGCAGAATTATGGATTGAAAGATGGAGAAAACTTTTGATGCCATGCATTCCAATGATCAGGACAAGGTTAAATTTGCAATCTATCTGTTGCAAGGAAGTGCACATAATTAGTGGAAAGGAGTAGTGCACACTCATGAAAATGACCTTGAGTTTTTCAACTAGGAGATTTTTTGCACCATTTTTTATGCCAAGTATTTTCCTCAAAGCAAGCTGTTATAGTTGGAGAAGGAGTTCCTTAATCTGGTTCAAGGCAGTATGACAGTGGATGACTATGAGGCTGAGTTTGATCGGTTGTCTAAGTTTCCATTGCTTTGGTTTCTGACGATGAGAGTAAGGTCAAAAGGTTCAAAAATGGTTTGAATGTTTACATCCACAGAGACTTAACTCCATTGTATTTGATCAGCTACAATGAAGTGGTTGATAGGGAGAAATCCTTAGATGTTGTATAGAGAAGGACTCAAAAGGTAAGGAGGGATTTTCAAAAAAAGAAAGGCAGAGATTTAGACTTTCGAGGTAAGAGATCTTTTAGTAGTCCTTCCAAATTTCAAGTTACTAAAAAGTCTTGAGCTTCTGTTACTTTCAAGGATAGACCTCCTCCTCGCGTAACTCATTCTTACCATGGCAAGACGTCTCAACAGGGCATATGTGTTTATTTTGTGGTAGAGGGCATCAATCTTCAGAATGTAGACATGTTACTGGTGTTTGATTTAGATGTGGTCAACAGGGCAGTCGTATTGTTGATTGTCTTTTGATGTCCTAAGAGTCTCAATCAGTGCAGAAGCCACAAAACTCTTGGACCTTTGAATGGGTAGTGCAAAGGACTCAACTTACTCATGTTGTTCAGTCAACACCAGCATCTTTTATTGGGCATCAAAAGATGTGAAGACCTCGCACCTAGAAGCATGCTTACGTTATCACTCAGTCGGATGTTGAGGCATCCAACATCGTTGTGTTAGGTAAATTGCTAGTTGTCTTAACTTTTGCTCATGTATTGTTTGAGACTGGTGCATTTCATTCTTTTGTATCTACTACATTTGTTCAAAAGTTTGCCTTGCTTTGTATGCTTTTGGATTATGAACTATGTGTAGACACTTTAATTAAAGGTGAAATTATTTCAGATCATAGATGTAAGATGTGTGCGGTAGGGATTGCAGATAGAAAATTGCTTGCGGATCTACATGTTTTAGAAATGCAAGATTTTGATTTAATTTTGGAGATGGATTGGTTAGTTGCAAATTTGCTAAAATCGACTGTTGAGGAAAAATGATGGACTTTGAAATTCTTGGGGAAACACCTTTTTCTTTTCGTGGTAGTGGTATTTACACTCTTTTGAGAGTTATCTCTACTTTGAAAGCTAGGCGATTACTTACTAGTGGTTGCAAAGGATTTTTGGTAACTGTTACAAATACTAGAATGAATGAGTTGAGGATTGAAGAGATTCCTATTGTAAGGGAATTTCCTAATATTTTTCCTGAAGATCTACCTAGTTTACTTCCTGATAGGGAGATTGACTTCTCTATTGATTTAGTTCCAGGAACTGGCCCTATTTCTAATGTTCCTTATAGAATTGAAAGAGTTGAAAGAATAGTTGCAAGAACTTCTTGATGAGGACTTTATTAGACTCAGTGTATCTCCTTGGGGAGTGCTAGTGTTATTTGTGAATAAGAAGGATCGGAGTAGGAGGTTATGCATTGATTATCAAGAGTTAAGCAAGGTAACCATGAAAAATAGGTATCCTTTTCCTTGGATAGATAATTTATTTGATCAATTAAAAGGGGCTCAAGTGTTTTTTAAATTGATCTTCAGTCTAGTTACCCCCAGTTGAAGGTGAGAAATGAAGATGTTCCCAAAATTTCTTTTTGTACCCGATATGGGCATTATGAGTTTCTTGTTATGCCTTTTGGGTGGACAAGTGCTTCAGTTGCTTTTATGGTCTTAATGAATAGGGTTTTTAAACCTTATTTGGATAAGTTTGTGGTTGTTTTTATTGATGACATTTTGGTGTATTCTTCTAGCTCGGTAAATCATAAAGAACATTTAAGGATTGTTTTGGAGACTTTGAGGTAGAAGTAGTTATTTACCAAACTGAAGAAATGTGAATTTTGGCTTTCTAGTGTTACCTTCCTTGGGCATGTGGTGTCCAAGGATGTGATTTCGGTGGATTCAAAAAAAAGTTGAAGCAGTGGTGAATTAGAAGAGATTAAATAATATTTTTGAGATTCGAAGTTTTCTAGGTTTAGTAGGGTACTATAGGCGATTTGTGAAAGATTTTTCTCGTATTGCCTTACCTTTGACCAGATTAATACGAAAAGGGATTCGCTTTGAGTGGATAAATAACTATGAAAAGAGCTTTGAAAAGTTAAAGAAAAGATTAGTATCCGCTTCTATACTTACCATACTTACTAGTGATAAGGGATTTATTGTTTATAGTGATGCTTTCAAAAAGGGACTTGGGTGTGTTCTTATGTAGGATGATAAGGTGATTGCTTATGCTTCTAGGTAGTTGAAACCTTATGAGGAGAATTATCCTACTCATGATTTGGAGTTGGCAGTAGTAGTTTTTGCTTTAAAGATTTGGTGACATTATTTGTATGGTGAGTCTTGTGAGGTCCTTACAGATCATAAAAGTTTAAAGTATCTTTTTACGTAGAAGGCGTTGAATATGCGACAGAGAAGATGGTTAGGATTGTTAAAGAATTATGACTTGACCATCAATTATCACCCAGGTAACGCAAATAGAGTTGCTAATGCTTTAAGTAGAAAGACTTTTGGGAATATGGTTGCAAGGATTACTTCCCAAAAATAGATTTTGGAGGACTTGCGGAGGACGGATATTGGTGTACGTATGCATGGTTCTCGAGCATTACTGGCTAACATACGAGTATAGCCAACTTTAATTCACAAGATTAAGCCAGCCCAAGCAGATGATCTTCAACTTCAGCACATTAAACTTGGGGTTGAATCTGGTTTAAAACTAGACTTTAGGATTTATGATGATGGCTTTTTAAGGTTTGGAGATAGAATTTATGTTCACAATGATGCAGAATTGAAGAGAGAAATTTTGAAGGAGGCTCATTATAGTAATTATACAATCTATCCTAGTGGTACCAAGATGTATAGAGATTTAAAAAATACTTTTTGATGGAGTAATATGAAAAGAGAGATTGCACAATTTGTAGCTAAATGGTTCACATGTCAGCAAGTCAAGGCTGAACATCAAAGGCCACTAGGGTTGTTACAACTCCTCCCTATTCCAGGATGGAAATGGGAATGAATTACTATGGACTTTATATCTAGTTTACCGAGAACCTCGAAAGGTAATGATGACATTTGGGTGATTGTTGATAGATTAACAAAGTTTGCTTCCTTCTTGGCTATTCGTACGGGAATGTCATTGAAAAAGTTAGCGAAGTTATATGTGGAGCAGATTGTGAGACTGCATGGGGTGCTAGTGTCCATTGTATTTGATCGAGATTCTCGATTTGTGACAAAATTTTGGGAGAGTTTGCATAAAGCTTTGGGTACCAGACTTAATTTTAGCACTGTTTTTAATCCCCAAACAAATGGTCAGTCGAGAGAACTAATCAAATTCTTGAGGACATGTTAAGAGCTTGTGTCATAGATTTTGGAGGTTTTTGGGATTGACACTTGTTGTGGGTGAAATTTGCTTATAATAATAGCTATCAGTCTAGTATTCAAATGGCTCCATTCGAGGCATTGTATGGTAGGAAGTGCAGGTCACCTCTTTGTTGGGATGATGTGGGTGAAAGATAGTTAATGGGTCCAGATCTTATTCAACAATTAGTTGAGAAGGTTCAGTTGATCAGAGAACACCTTTGTACATATTAAAGTAGACAGAAAAGTTATGCAGACAATAAAAGAAGGAAATTAGAATTTGAGGTTGGAGATCATGTGTTCCTTCGAGTTTCCCCTACTAGAGGAGTAATACGATTTGGGGTTTGAGGAAAACTTAGTCTTCGTTATGTGGGTCCATTTGAGTTTTGGATAGAGTTGGTGATGTGGCTTATAGACTAGCGTTTCCACTTGTTTTATCAAGAGTGCATAATATGTTTCATGTTTCCTTGTTAAGGAATATGTTCCAAATCCCAGTCATGTGGTAAAGTTAGCTCTTTGAAGACTTAAAGAAGATTTATCTTATGATAAGCATCCTATACGTATTGTGGATTGGAAGGAGCAAGTTTTGAGAAGGCGGA
>NW_018397267.1:5320926-5321842 GCF_002168275.2 Theobroma umbraticum | reverse complement strand
TATATATATATATATATGGTTTTTTTCCTTCTTTCATCACACCCGTCGTCCTTGAATTGGTTTGAGTTGATCACTACTACTCCGCCCAAAGGCGTCTATCGATTTGCTCTTCTGAGACACAACACGGACCATTGAACCAATCTCATAGTTTATATTCCCAGAGGATTGGATTGGTCCGAATAAGAATATTCTTACTATGTCAATTTCTTCTTTACAACTTCGGCCTAGCAACCACAGATTGAAAAATGCTAAGCCTAAGGATAGTAGCCTCCTCGCCTCTCTCTCGGCTTCCTTCCAGATTTTTAAAAGATTTGTAATTAGTTAATTTTGCTGAGAAAAATCATTTTGGTAATTTATTTGCAATATTTTCCACTTTGCCATGCAGTATACAGGTTCAATCATTTTGTTTTTTAATTTTTTTTATGAACCAATTCAATTACCTTCTTTTCGATGGAATGAAATGAATTACAAGTAAAGATTTCAATTACAATTAAACAATTTTCATATATATTACATAGTACATGAAAGAAATCAAACAAATAAACCAACTAATTAGATAAATCAATATATGTATATATAACTAGCCTAAATTTACATGTCGGATCCAATAAAGCCAATTAACAATAATCACTTTTTCAATTGAAAACAAATCATTTAATAAGAGCTTTATTAATTAGTGATTGATTATTAAATTACTTGTAGCATATATACTTTCATAATTTTTTAACCGAGAAAAGATTGAAAGCTTTTGTTTATTTATATTCAGTTTATAAAATATTATGACCCCACAAGCTTTTATTCATTTTCAATCAACAAAAAAGTGCTTGGCTGAATAATGGGTCGCCATATTCTCCTCAGGGCTCTTTGCACGTACCAAAACACCGTAAATGCTTTGCCATGGCAATAACATAATAAT
>NW_018397267.1:5320546-5320916 GCF_002168275.2 Theobroma umbraticum | reverse complement strand
AGAAGGTGAATTTGAGATAAGCTAGACTCTTTTCTTGTTGATTTCCCTTATCACCATCGCAAGATCACTTTCGGCCTTTACATTTCTTTTTGATCTCATTCCCATGGGAAAGATTCCATGCTTGCCGAAAAAAGAGTTAATAGTTACGTATTCCGTTTCTCTTCCTTTTTGGCCTGTATTCCTTTATGTTGAGTATAATTTCCTCCACTCTTTTGACAAGGGAATCCCATGATTAATAAGTTGTGTTTGGTATTTTACTAGTAATGTGATTGTTGGATATCTGATTGTTGAGAATGTGATTACTGAGAAGATAATCTTGTAACGTTTAATATAACATGGAAAAGTAATAATTGTAAAGAATGTGATTACA
>NW_018397267.1:5319617-5320536 GCF_002168275.2 Theobroma umbraticum | reverse complement strand
TGGTTTAGAAGCACTTTATTGATAATGTAGGATAAATTTGTAAAATTATCTTTATGTATGAAAATATAAAGTTGAATAACATATATTTTTTTAATGTAATTTTAAATTTTTTTAATTTTATTTTTTAAAATAATAAATAAGAATATAAAAAATAACATAATATTTGAATATTAATTATTTAAATATTACCAAATGTGAAATTATTAAATATTTATTTTTAATAAATTTAATTAAATTTTAAAAAATTAAATTAATTAATTTAAATTATTTTATAAAAATATTAATTAATTATTAAATTGCTACGCAGTCCACCACTTTCTTTCTTTTTCTTTCTTTCATTATTTTTCTCTTATTTCTTGCTGCGCATATCATCCTTTCCAATGGGCTCTTTTTTTTTTCTCTGCTTCATTGTTGCTCTTTGGTGATGGGTTCTTCTTCTTTTTTCTTTTCTTTCTCTTTTTCTCTCTTCCATCCTTGCACTTTGGTGATGGGCTTTTCATTTTTTCTTCCTTTTTCTCTTTCTTTCCTCGTTGCTCCCATCACTAGATTCAAACGACGCCCCTTCTCCTCCTCAGAAAGTTCAGCTCATGGGGGCTTTTGTCATTTTGGTCCATTTTACTTTCCCTCAATCAATGGACAGTAACATTCCCTCCAATCCAGAGGGGAATCACATTCCCCCTCATGGTTGCAATTTGATACCCATGTAAAGTTGCATTGCCAACAACTTCACATAGCAAACGGTGCAAAGTCCTTCTCACTAATTAAAATCCCTGTAAAGTGATCCATTCTCCATGTACCAAACGCCTTCCTAGTTAAATGTGGGATATGTTAGAATGTTGTTTGCTGTGTCATTCTTTATAATAAAACCTTACTTCAGATAGCCAACTAATTAAAAGGGTATGTATTCATTGATCCATAC
>NW_018397267.1:5317915-5319607 GCF_002168275.2 Theobroma umbraticum | reverse complement strand
CATCAACTATACTATGAGAAGGAAATTTGCAGAAAAGATCCATAAGCATGGAGAATCAGAATACCTTTCTCTCTCTCTCCTGTTGGCTAGAATCGTAACGTCAAAAAGTACTGTTTATTTCATGATTCTATTCAAAAAATATTTTTTCCTTTCGAAGAACAGACCATACAATGTGTATGTAGTCAAATATTATGAATTGGAGCAAGAATTATGAGATTTTGATAGCTATGTATGACTTCTACATTGTCTTTTCCTTGGTGAACCATAAGGTTGTCAGTCATATTTATTTCTTATTTGCCATATCTCATATCCAAAAGAGGCTGTAGTTGTAAATAATTAGTACTCGGCTATTAAGTAACACAATTGAGAACAAAAACCTTTCCCATTATGTTTATCTCTTCTATTACGTATCTGAGTACGCAATGCGAGTCAAATTAACACTGCCAGAAACTTTGGCTTGCCTTGACCCCTTATTTATTATTACTTGTCTTCCCTTCAATTTCAATCCATTTTCCATACAACTCCTTAGCAAGGGCTAGGACAAAAAGGATTCAGCTTATTTCCATTAAAGTTAGAACTATTTAATTCTATGAAATTAGATAGACCAAACTGGCATTACAAAAGGTATGAAAACACCCTCTTGCAAGACTTACTTCATCCGGTTTAGAAAATTGGTGAAATAAAAACCATGTGCTCTCACTACAATTAATATCACCTAAGAGATTAAATGATTGTCAAATGATGAACTAATTCGATAGGCAAAAGAAAATAAGTAAAGGAAATTAAATACAGGTAAAGCAAGTAGAATGCATCTTTGTAGATATGGGCACATTCTTCAATCAGTTTTCTCCTTAATTTTGTTCTTGTTTGTGTTATGCCGATACTAGAATGGATTTGTTGGCTGCTATGATCTCTAATTTTCAAGATAGTGAGCACATGGCAGAGTTTTTAAGCTTGAGAAACTTTGAAACAGTAGGAGGCCGCTCCAAGGGTTTCACTAAGTGGTAGTGGGAGGCATGGAAGGATTTCGAACCACTTTGGGAGGACTTTAGACACTGAATTCAGGTCCATCCAAAGCAACAAGTGAAAAGTGAGGTAGGAATGATCTCATGGTCTTAGAACTTTCTTGTTATGAAGCTGAATCTTCCTCTCGTTCACATCAAGGTTGATAGATGGGAGTGACAGTCTCCATGGGAGGTCAACACTAGGCAGAGTTGACACCATGGTTGGATGAATAGTATAGATCCTCTATTGTGTTTTTGTCTACAGCGTGGAATGTTGGATCTGGTCCATTAGTATGTAGGGAGGGTCTCAGATTGCTATGTGATGATTCTGGTCAAGGGAGGGTCGGAGGGGGATTGAATTCTTACTTTTGCTTTCAAAGTTTGATCCCATATAGAACCTGATGGGATGACCTATTGTAGTGGTTTTGATCCAAAGAGTCATTGAAGAAGAGGCAGGGCTTGTTGCCAACTCTATAGTGTCTCAACGAGACGACGATTGGGTAGCATGTAAAGTTCATTGATGGAAATGGAATTGCTAGTTCTCAAAAAGAGGTAGTATCATTCTATACCATAGATTGAAATCATTTTAACAATGTACTGAGAGATTATATGGTTGCAACGAGTTGAAATATGGAAAAAAGTGCTTTTATTACTCCAATGATTAGAACAAGGAGATTAATTTTGAGTT
>NW_018397267.1:5317824-5317905 GCF_002168275.2 Theobroma umbraticum | reverse complement strand
CATTTGATATACAGGACTGAGATTATACACTAAAAGTTTAAAAGGATTTTGGTAGGTTAGGGAATACATGTGACAACTAAT
>NW_018397267.1:5317668-5317805 GCF_002168275.2 Theobroma umbraticum | reverse complement strand
TGTCCTTGTTGAAATTGCATGTATTTTATTTTCAATATCTCTTAGGGAATTGAATCAACCAGTTCCTACAAGGCTATAAGGATGAGGCTATGACTAGAATGTTTTGGCTTTTCGATGGAGCCACTTCCATCTTTGAT
>NW_018397267.1:5317179-5317658 GCF_002168275.2 Theobroma umbraticum | reverse complement strand
AGATTATTGAGATCAGATTCATTAAGCAGTCCTCAATGGGAGTGGGATCTGATTAGGATAAAGACAGTTTATTATATTTTATTTTCTCTAGAGAATCATCAATATGGTGGCCAGGCCATGTGATCATCCGAAATATCAATAATTAATAATTGGGGTTATAGCTATGAGCACATGACATTTGCTTGGTGCTTTCTTGATATGAAATTAAGGAATATATAGATTACGCAGTTAGAATTTAAAGGGTTTGTCTAATTATTGATAAACAGTTGTGTTTTCAAAAGCTTCCAAATTTCAATATGTAAACTATATGGATATATGCATCTCAGACATTTAGAATTGGACCTATCTACCATAAGGGTCAGGCTATTAAGCTACTAGCTTTACAAAACATCAAACATCACATGACGTAAAGGTTAGCTTTTCCCAGCAATTCTTATATCAATTATCAAATATGTCTTCACACAAACCCTTTTTTTCTT
>NW_018397267.1:5314679-5317169 GCF_002168275.2 Theobroma umbraticum | reverse complement strand
AGATTATCTTTTCTAGATCGTCTATATAAAATCAAATTCAATTAGCTGATTAATAAGTTTACCAGCAATGCAAATGAAAGTGTAGTCTTTGGAAAAGCTTAATTAATTAAGAGGACAAGTCACCAAAGAAGACTACTCTATTCCATGAATTGATGTAGTGAATGCTTTCTTCAATATTCTCTGCTTTTATTTATATACACTATTTGTCAGACACACACACAACATCTAACAAAAAAAAAAAGACAAGTACAAGTTGAAAACAAAATCATTGACGTGAACTTTCCTTCTCATTTCTCATCAACATATTCAAACCCATTTTTAAACCCCATTTTCTCAAGCATTATTTAAGTTCTAATATTGAATTGAAAAGGGTGCCTTGATTTGATCCTAGTTTCATCCCTCCTGAAATCTAGCTAATGCCATTAATGTTGCCTCAACATTCCCTTCTTCAAGCTTTATAAAATCGTGTGTGTGTGTGTATGTCTTTACTCATTACTTTTACTTGTTTTGTTTGGCCATCTTGCCCAAAACTGAATTCTTTTATATGAATTTCATATTGTAATAAGATGAAAAAGAACAGATAACTACATTTTGGAGTTTCTTAAAAAATAAATAGCTCATAAGTTAATTTCAATATGTTAGAATCAGTTGTCAAGTCACATGTTTACATTGTATAAAGAATGCAAAGGATCTTTAGAATCTATTCATCTAAGATAGCAAACACATTGAAGTCGTCGATGTCCCTGAAATCAACCTTGGTTTTGAGCTTTCTTCACAAATAATTCATTGGTAATATTAACCATAAAATGAGCTGCCAATGTAATTAAGTTGCACTCAAATTATCAACCCTATTAGATTAGAGTGGAAAAAAATATTTTAGCAATTAAATTGAGGTATCCTAAATATATAACTATAGTAAAAATTTCTTCACTTATCACTAGCAAGTTGATTTTGAATTGAATGAACACTATAAAATTTAATACAATTTTGAAACATAAAAAGGAAAAAAATATATATATATAACCAGGGTTGTTGCAACCCCTCCTTATTGCATAATGAAAATGGGAATGAATGACTGTGGACTTTATATCTGGTTTACCAAGAACTCCGAAAGGTAATGATGGCATTTGGGTGACTGTTGATAGATTAACAAAGTCCACTCACTTCTTGGCTATTCGTACAAGAATGTCATTGGAAAAGTGAGCGGAGTTATATGTGGAGGAGATTGTGAGACTGCATGGGGTGCTAGTGTCTATTGTATTTGATAGAGATTCTCGATTTGTAGCAAAATTTTGGGAGAGTTTGCATAAAGCTTTGGGTACCAGATTTAATTTTAGCACTGTTTTTCATCCTTAAACAGATGGTCAGTTCGAGAGAACTAATCAAATTCTTGAGGACATGTTAGGAGCTTATGTCATGGATTTTGGAGGTTCTTGGGATTGACATTTGTCGTGCAAGAAATTTGCTTATAATGATAGCGATCTTTCTAGTATCCAAATGGCTCTATTCGAGGCATTGTATGGTAGGAAGTGTAGGTCACCTCTTTGTTGGGATGATGTGGGTGAAAGACAGTTATTGGGTCCAGATCTGATTCAACAATTAGTTGAAAAGGTTCAGTTGATCAGAGAACATCTTCGTACGGCTCAAAGTAGATAGAAAAGTTATGCAGATAGTAGAAGAAGGAAGTTAGAATTTGAGGTTAGAGATCATGTGTTCCATTGAGTTTCCCCTACTAGAGGAGTAATGCGATTTGGGATTCTAGGAAAACTTAGTCCTCATTATGTGGGTCTGTTTGAGATTTTGGAAAAGGTTGGTGATGTGGCCTATAAACTAGTGCTTCCACTTATTGTATCAGGAGTGCTTAATGTGCTTCATGTTTCCTTGTTGAGGAAATATGTTCCAGATCCCAGTTATGTGGTAAAGTTAGCTGCTTTAAGACTTAGAGAAGATTTGTTTTATGATGAGCATCCTATACATATTGTGGATTGGAAGGAGCAAGTTTTGAGAAGGTGGACTATTCCTTATGTTAAAGTGCAGTGGTCTAATCACATAGAACGGGAAATGACTTGGAATTTGGGAGAAAATATCAAAGAGAAATATCCTTACCTTTGTGAGGACCAAAGTAAGAGTTTCAAGGACTAAACTCCTTTTAAGGCAGGGAGGATGTAATAACCCACCCAAAAAAAAAAAGATAAAAAAATCACTTTATTTGATAATTACAAATATAATATTAGGATTATTAAAAAAAGAAGAAGCAAAGACCATTTTTAAAATAGAGTAAATATATTTTAGTTGGTGTCAGATTATATTATCACATTTAAAACTAAATTAATCAGTTTTACCTTATCATATTTTTAAAAGAAAAGTAATCAGTTTTATCTTAATACGTTTAAAAGAAAAGGTAAAAAAAAAACTCACGTCCGTTTATTTCATGAGACTCAAACAATAGGTAGTCAGAAGAGCTTAATACTAAGGAAGAAGAAAGATGAA
>NW_018397267.1:5313865-5314669 GCF_002168275.2 Theobroma umbraticum | reverse complement strand
AAGTATTCAAGGGATTGATGATTAAGGCATGTTTAGGGTTATATTTTCATGGCTTGGGCATAGAATGCCTTAAATTATTTGTATTTTTTTAACTTTTATTCAAATCAAGCACTGTTTCAGAGATTTTTAGTGGCATGATGTGTACCAATGGAAAGGTCTTGGAAAGATCTTTCCAATGGTTTTCGTAACATCTAGCTTGGTTTTGTGGTTTGGAAGGTACAAATTTTTAAAGTTAATTGGGAACTTGGTTTCCAACAGTTTTGACAACTCAATTTTGGGTTACCGGAACTCCATATTCTGGTAACATTTTTGATTGTTTCTTTGTGGGCTTTTGTAGTATGAAATGAGATGTTTAATTTGGTGTTAATGGCTTGGTTAGGGGTTTCATGTGTTAAGAGAATTAAAACCTCAAATTAGGCTCCTTGGTAGTGGAAACCCAGAAATCTAGATATTTCTGTGATGGCTTTTAGGGTTTTGGTTTTCGAAACTTGAGAATTTTGTGTTTTTTGAAATTGAAATTTTTTTTGTTGTTGTAGCATTATATCAATACTTCAAAGTGGTGTTGATTTTGTCACTACAAATAATTCGGACCAAGAGTTATAAGAGCTTAAAGTAGGCCAAATGACCATCTAGATTCTAAAAATTTTAAAATATAGAAAATTCCTTTTTAATTTATTTAATTTTTTTATTTTAGTTAATATGTTATAAATTCTGCTACAAACTTCAAAAATATTGAATTTTTTATTTCTAATATATTTTTATGTCAAAAGCATATATATTTATATTTTATAAACTTATCTCTTA
>NW_018397267.1:5313695-5313855 GCF_002168275.2 Theobroma umbraticum | reverse complement strand
TTTTATAAAAATATCAAAAATTATGAAAACACTGCAAACATGATTTTCATATGAAATTGATATTACGTTTCTATCAGAAATTAAAATCTTTACTAATTTTACCATATAAGTTTAATTCTCAATTTTATTTGATTTTTATTAACTCATAAAAAATAATAAT
>NW_018397267.1:5312955-5313312 GCF_002168275.2 Theobroma umbraticum | reverse complement strand
TGTATAATATATTTTGTTCTATAATTTAAAAAAATCGAGTTGAACATGCAAAATGTGTGTGTGTATATATATATATATGACTTCGTGTGTTGGATTTTAGAATGTGAATTTTGCGAAGTATGATTTTTGATTTTGAAATGTGAATATGATTCTGTCTAACCTATGCATATATGATTATCCTTGTGATTTCATACATACATTTATATACTGAGTTGAAATAAATATGCTTTTAATGTGCAAGATATTTGTTTTGTGAATTTGGGTAATCAGAAAATATATTTTGTTTTTCCTCCTAGTATGGCAATGATATGATCCTGCCAATGGGGGTTAAACGTTGGCCATGCCGACATGTATTAT
>NW_018397267.1:5312663-5312834 GCF_002168275.2 Theobroma umbraticum | reverse complement strand
TCTCGACCGCACCACCGGTTACAGAGTAGTGGTACTTGTGATATCTGTTCAGAGTAGCTAATGGTTGCTTTTGATATAGTTATGACTCATGCCACTGGAGTTAATTACGATTTTTATTACCCCTGCCACTGAGGTTAATTGTGGTTTCTGTTATGATTATGACTTATGTTA
>NW_018397267.1:5312364-5312563 GCF_002168275.2 Theobroma umbraticum | reverse complement strand
ATAATACATGTCGGCATGGCCAACGTTTAACCCCCATTGGCAGGATCATATCATAGCCATACTAGGAGGCAAAGCAAAATATATTTTCTGATTACCCAAATTCACAAAACATATATCTTGCACATTAAAAGCATATTTATTTCAACTCAGTATATATATATGTATGTATGAAATCACAAGGATAATCATATATGCATAG
>NW_018397267.1:5311744-5312284 GCF_002168275.2 Theobroma umbraticum | reverse complement strand
TCATATATATATATATATATATATACACACATTTTGCATGTTCAACCCGATTTTTTTAAATTATAGAACAAAATATATTTTACATAATGTATGAAATTTAATTTCACATTGAAGCTAATTTTTAGGGTGTGAAAACAACGAAGGGATATCAATCACTTACCTGAGTTTGTCAATTTTACTTTCAAGCATCAAATCAAAAAATCCTCCCGGTTGCCTAATATTCAAAAAATATATACAAATATCATAATTGTATTTACAAACAATTTGACAAGTGACTTTTCGCTGACCATCCTAGGCACATCCTAGGCACGTAGGATGTGTAGCAACCTCTATTGCAACTTTAAAAACATTTTTAATTAATAAGGTAATATTTTATTATCATTATTATATTTTATGAATTAATAAAAATCAAATAAAATTGAGAATTAAACTTATATCATAAAATTAGAAAAGATTTTAATTTCTGATAGAAACGTAATTTCCATTTCATATGAAAATCATGTTTGTAGTGTTTTCATAATTTTTGATATTTTTATAAAA
>NW_018397267.1:5310927-5311734 GCF_002168275.2 Theobroma umbraticum | reverse complement strand
TAAGAGATAAGTTTATAAAATATAAATATATATACTTTTAGACATAAAAATATATTAGAAATAAAAAATTCAATATCTATGAAGTTTGTAGCAGAATTTATAACATATTAACTAAAATAAAAAATTTAAAAAAATTAAAAAGGAATTTTTTTTATATTTTAAAATTTTCATAATGTAGATGGTAATTTGGCCTACTTTGAGCTCTTATAACTCTTGGCCCGAATTATTTCTAGTGACAAAATCAACACCACTTTGAAGTATTCATATAATACTATAACAACAAAAAAATTTTCAATTTGAAAAAACACAAAATTCTTAAGTTTCGAAAACCGAAACTCTAAAAGCCATCACAGAAATATCTAGATTTCTGGGTTTTCAGTACCAAGGAGCCTAATTTGAGGTTTTAATTCTCTGAACACAGGAAACCCCTAACCAAGGCATTAACACCAAATTAAACATCTCATTTCATACTCCAAAAGCCCATAAAGAAACGACAAAAAATGTTACCAAAATATGGCGTTTCGGTGACCCAAAATTGAGTTGTCAAAACTGTTGGAAACCAAGTTCCTAATTAACTTTAAAAATTTGTACCTTCCAAACCACAAAACCAAGGGAGATGTTATGAGAACCATTGGAAAGATCTTTCCAAGACCTTTCCATTGGTACACATCATGCCATCGAAAAATCACCGAAACAGTGCTGGATTTGAATAAAAGTTAAAAAAATACAAATAATTTAAGACATTTTGTGCCTAAGCCATGAAAATATAACCCTAAACATGCCTCAATCATCAATCCCTTGAATACT
>NW_018397267.1:5310729-5310917 GCF_002168275.2 Theobroma umbraticum | reverse complement strand
TTTCATCTTTCTTCTTCCTTAGTGTTAAGCTCTTCTGACTACCTATCGTTTGAGTCTGATGAAATAAACGGACGTGAGTTTTTTTTTTTACCTATTCTTTTAAACGTATTGAGATAAAACTGATTACTTTTCTTTTAAAAATATGATAAGGTAAAACTGATTGATTTAGTTTTAAATGTGATAATATA
>NW_018397267.1:5310423-5310719 GCF_002168275.2 Theobroma umbraticum | reverse complement strand
AACTAAAATATATTTACTCTATTTTCAAAAAGGTCTTTGCTTCTTTTTTTTTAATAACCCAAAGATTATATCTGTAATTATCGAATAAAGTGATATATTTTTTCTCTTTTTTTTTGGTGGGTTAATATATCCTTCTCGCCTTAAAAGGAGTTTAGTCCTTTAAACTCTTACCTTGGTCCTCAAAAAGGTAAAGATACTTTTCTTCGATATTTTCTCTCAAATTCCAAGCATTTCACGTTTCGTGTGATTAGTCCACTGCACTTTAACATGAGAAATAGTCCGCCTTCTCAAAACTT
>NW_018397267.1:5310097-5310413 GCF_002168275.2 Theobroma umbraticum | reverse complement strand
ATCCACAATACGTATAGGATGCTCATCATAAAACAAATATTCTCTAAGTCTTAAAGCAACTAACTCTCCCACATAACTGGGATCAGGAATATATTTCCTCAACAAGGAAACATGAAACCCATTATGCACTCCTAATAAAACAAGTGGCAGCGCTAGTCTATAAGCCACATCACCAACCTTGTCCAAAATCTCAAACAGACCCACATAATGACGATTAAGTTTTCCTAGAATCCCAAATTGCATTACTCCTCTAGTAAAGGAAACTCAAAGGAACACATGATCTCCAACCTCAAATT
The DNA here is from genome assembly GCF_002168275.2 of Theobroma umbraticum. Taxonomy (NCBI): domain Eukaryota; kingdom Viridiplantae; phylum Streptophyta; class Magnoliopsida; order Malvales; family Malvaceae; genus Theobroma; species Theobroma umbraticum. The sequence continues at coordinate 5,310,117 of NW_018397267.1, read as the reverse complement.
CTAACTTCCTTCTTCTATTA
>NW_018397267.1:5308089-5309995 GCF_002168275.2 Theobroma umbraticum | reverse complement strand
CCTTTTCAACTAATTGTTGAATAAGATCTGGACCCAATAACTTTCTTTCACCCACATCATCCTAACAAAGAGGTGACCTACACTTCCTACCATACAATGCCTCGAATGAAGCCATTTGGATACTAGATAGATAGCTATCGTTATAAGCAAACTTCTTGGACAACAAGTGTCGATCACAAAAACCTCCAAAATCCATGACATAAGCTCTTAAAATGTCCTCAAGAATTTGATTAGTTCTCTCGAACTGACCATCTATTAAAGGATGAAAAACAGTACTAAAATTAAATATGGTATCCAAAGCTTTATGCAGACTCTCCCAAAATTTTTCTACAAATCGAGAATGTCTATTAAATACAATAAACACTAGCACCCCATGCAGTCTCACAATATGCTCCACATATAACTCCGCTCACTTTTCCAATGACATTCTAGTACGAATAGCCAAGAAATGAGCAGACTTTGTTAATCTATCAACAGTCACTCAGATGTCGTCATTACTTTTTGGAGTTCTCGGTAAACCAGATATAAAGCCCACAGTCAATCATTCCCATTTCCATTCTGCAATAGGGAGAGGTTGCAACAACCCTGGTTATATATATATATATATTCCTTTTCATGTTTTAAAATTGTATTAAATTTTACAGTGTTCATTCAATTCAAAATCAACTAGCTAGTAATAAGTGAAGAAATTTTTATTATAGTTATATATTTAGGATACCTCAATTTAATTGCAGAAATTTTTTTTCCACTCTAATCTAATAGGGTTGATAATTTGAGTGCAACTTAATTACATTGGTAGCTCATTTTATGGTTAATATTACCAATGAATTATTTGTGAAGAAAGCTCAAAACCAGGGCTGATTTCAGGGACACTGACGACTTCAATGTGTTTGCTATCTTAGATGAATAGATTCTAAAGATCCTTTGCATTCTTTATACAATGTAAACATGTGACTTGACAACTGATTCTAACATATTCAAAATTACTTATGAGCTATTTATTTTTTAAGAAACTCCAAAATGTAGTTATCTGTTCTTCTTCATCTTATTATAATATGAAAATCATATAAAAGAATTCAGCTTTGGGCAAGATGGCCAAACAAAACAAGTAAAAGTAATGAGTAAAGACATACACACACACACACACGATTTTATAAAGCTTGAAGAAGGGAATGTTGAGGCAACAACATTAATCGCATTAGCTAGATTTTAAGAGGGATGAAACTAGGATCTAATCAAGGCATCCTTTTCAATTCAACATTAGAACTTAAATAACGCTTGAGAAAATCGAGTTTAAAAATGGGTTTGAATATGTTGATGAGAAATGAGAAGGAAAGTTCATGGCAATGATTTTGTTTTCAACTTGTACTTGTCTTTCTTTTTTTTGTTTGGTGTGTGTGCATCTGACAAATAGTGTATATAAATAAAAGCAGAGAATATTGAAGAAAGCATTACTACAGCAATTCTTGGAATATAGTAGTCTTCTTTGGTGACTTGTCCTCTTAATTAATTAAGCTTTTACAAAGACTACACTTTCATTTACATTGCTGGTAAACTTATTAATCAGCTAATTGAATTTGATTTTCTATAGACGATCTAGAAAAGATAATCTTAAGCTAATAAAGAAAAAAAGGGTTTGTGTGAAGAAATATTTGATAATTGATATAAGAATTGCTAGGAAAAGCTAACCTTTACATCATGTGATGTTTGATGTTTTGTAAAGCTAGTAGCTCAGCAGATTGAAGTTTCTCACGTGTTTGACCAAATCACAACCTGAAAAAAAAAATGTGAATCAATGAGTGAATCCAACAACTCGGCAAATGACTAACCTCCCTCCAGCCAGATTAAGCACACACAAAACATTTAGGCCAAAAATTTTTTATTGTCATGTAAATATCCAAAACTG
>NW_018397267.1:5307309-5307925 GCF_002168275.2 Theobroma umbraticum | reverse complement strand
TAAATAACGGATGAAATATGATTTCACAATTATTGCAGATTTTAATGGTCTCCTACAACATACTACGGCCATACTTAACCCCTATAACATAAGTCATAATTATAACAGAAACCACAATTAACCTCAGTGGCAGGGGTCATAAAAATCGTAATTAACTCCAGTGGCATGAGTCATAACTATATCAGAAGTAACTACTAGCTGCTCTGAACAGATATCACAAGTACCACTACTCTGTAACCAGTGGTGTGGTCAAGAGATTGATTTCTAGTCGCATAATACATGTCGGCATGGCCAACGTTTAACCCACATTGGCAGGATCATATCATAGGTATACTAGGAGGCAAAACAAAATATATTTTCTGATTACCCAAATTCACAAAACATATATCATGCACATTAAAAGCATATTTATTTCAACTCAGTATATGTATGTATGCATGAAATCGCTAGGATAATCATATATGCATAGGTTAGACGAAATCATATTCACATTTCAAAATAAAAAATCATACTTCGCAAAATTCACATTCTAAAATCCAACACACAAAGTCATATATATATGTATATATTTTGCATGTTCAACTCGATTTTTTTAAATTATAGAACAAAATATATT
>NW_018397267.1:5304389-5307101 GCF_002168275.2 Theobroma umbraticum | reverse complement strand
TTATCATTATTATTTTTTTATGAGTTAATAAAAATCAAATAAAATTGAGAGTTAAACTTATATCATAAAATTAGTAAAGATTTTCATTTCTGATAGAAACATAATATCAATTTCATATGAAAATCATGTTTGTAGTGTTTTCTTAATTTTTGATATTTGTATAAAATTTACTAACTTAAAAGATAAGTTTATAAAATATAAATATATATTCTTTTAGACATAAAAATATATTAGAAATAAAAAATTCAATATTTATGAAGTTTGTAGCAGAATTTATACCATATTAACTAAAATAAAATTTTAAAAAAATTAAAAAAGAATTTTCTATGTTTTAAAATTTTCAGAATCTAGATGGTCATTTGGCCTACTTTGAGCTCTTATAACTCTTGGCTCGAATTATTTCAAGTGACAAAATCAATATCACTTTGAAGTATTCATATAATACTGCAACAACAAATTTTTTTTCAATTAGAAAAAACACAAAATTCTTAAGTTTCGAAAACCAAAACTTAAAAATTCATCGCAGAAATATCCGGATTTCTTGGTTTTCTGGACCAACGAGCCTAATTTGAGGTTTTAATTCTCTTAACATAGGAAACCCCTAACCAAGCCATTGATGCCAAATTAAACATCTCATTTCACACTACAAAAGCCCACAAAGAAACGACCAAAAATGTTACCGGAATATGGATTTCCGATGACCCAAAATTGGGTTATTAAAACTATTGAAAACCAAGTTCCTAATTAACTTTAAACATTTATACATTCCAAACCACAAAACCAAGCGAGATGTTATGAAAACCATTAGAAAGATCTTTCCAAGACCTTTCCATTGGTACACATCATGCCACCGAAAAATCATCGGAACAGTGCTGGATTTGAATAAAAGTTAAGAAAATACAAATAATTTAAGACTTATTGTGCCCAAGCCATGAAAATATAACCCTAAATATGCCTTAATCATCAATCCCTTGAATACTTTTCCTTTTTTTCCGTCTTTCTTCTTCCTTTTTTTCCTTTTTTTCCGTCTTTCTTTTTTTCTGCCATTTGAGTTTGATGAAATAAACGGACGTGAGTTTTTTTTTTGCCTTTTCTTTTAAACGTATTGAGAAAAAATGATTACTTTTCTTTTAAAAATATGATAAGGTAAAACTGATTGATTTTGTTTTAAATGTGATAATATAATCTGACACCAACTAAAATATATTTATTCTAATTTCAAAAAGGTCTTTGCTTCTTCTTTTTTAATAACCCTGAGATTGTATCTGTAATTATCAAATAAACTGAAATATTTATTTTTTTTCTCTTATTTTTTGGGTGGGTTATTACATCTTTCCCGCCTTAAAAAGAGTTTAGTCTTTTAAACTCTTGCCTTGGTCCTCAAAAAGGTAAAGATACTTTTCTTTGATATTTTCTCCCAAATTTCAAGCCATTTCCCGTTCCGTGTGATTAGTCCACTGCACTTTAACATAAGGAATAGTATGCCTTCTCAAAACTTGCTCCTTCCGATCCACAATACGTATAGGATGCTCATCATAAAATAAATCTTCTCTAAGTCTTAAAGGAGCTAACTCTACCACATAACTGGGATCTGAAACATATTTCCTTAACAAAGAAACATGAAACACATTATGCACTCCTGATAGAACAAGTGGAAACGCTAGTCTATAGGCCACATCACCTCCCTTGTCCAAAATCTCAAACAGACCCACATAATGAGGACTAAGTTTTCCTAGAATCCCAAATCGCATTACTCCTCTAGTAGGGGAAACTCAAAGGAACACATGATCCCCAACCTCAAATTCTAACTTCCTTCTTCTAATGTCTGCATAAATTTTCTATCTACTTTGAGCTGTACGAAGATGTTCTCTGATCAACTGAACCTTTTCAACTAATTGTTGAATAAGATCTGGACCCAATAACTTTCTTTCACCCATATCATCCCAACAAAGAAGTGACCTACACTTCCTAACATACAATGCCTCGAATGGAGCCATTTGGATACTAGACAGCTAGCTATCATTATAAGCAAATTTCTTGCACGACAAGTGTCGATCCCAAGAACCTCCAAAATCCATGACATAAGCTCTTAACATGTCCTCAAGAATTTGATTAGTTCTCTCGAACTGACCTTTTGTTTGAGGATGAAAAACAGTGCTAAAATTAAATCTGGCGCCCAAAGCTTTATGCAGGCTCTCCTAAAATTTTGCTACAAATCGAGAATCTCTATCAAATACAATAGACATTAGCACCCCATGCAATCTCACAATTTGCTCCAAATATAACTCAGCTCACTTTTCCAATGACATACTCGTACGAATAGCCAAGAACTGAGCGGACTTTGTTAATCTATCAACAGTCACCCAGATGCCGTCAATACCTTTCGTAGTTCTCAGTAAACCAGATATAAAGTCCACAGTCATTCATTCCCATTTCCATTCTGCAACAGGGAGGGGTTGCAACAACCCCTGTTATATATATATTTTCCTTCTCATGTTTTGAAATTGTATTAAATTTTATAGTGTTCATTCAATTCAAAATCAACTAGCTAGTGATAAGTAAAGAAATTTTTATTATAGTTATGTATTTAGGATACCTCAATTTAATTGCTGAAATATTCTTTTTTCGCTCTAATCTAATAGGGTTGATAATTTGAGTGCAACTTAATTACATTGGTAACTCATTTTGTGGTTAATATTACCAATGAATTAT
>NW_018397267.1:5304282-5304379 GCF_002168275.2 Theobroma umbraticum | reverse complement strand
AGCTCAAAACCAGGGCTGATTTCAAGGACACCGACGACTTCAATGTGTTTGCTGTCTTAGATGAATAGATTCTAAAGATCCTTTGCATTCTTTATAC
>NW_018397267.1:5304097-5304253 GCF_002168275.2 Theobroma umbraticum | reverse complement strand
AAAATTACTTATGAGCTATTTATTTTTTAAGAAACTCCAAAATGTAGTTATCTGCTCATTGTCATCTTGTTACAATATGAAAATCATATAAAAGAATTCAGTCTTGGGCAAGATGGCCAAACAAAAAAAGTAAAAGTAATGAGTAAAGACATACAC
>NW_018397267.1:5302884-5304087 GCF_002168275.2 Theobroma umbraticum | reverse complement strand
GATTTTATAAAGCTTGAAGAAGGGAATGTTAAGGCAACAACATTAATGACATTAGCAAGATTTCAAGAGGGATGAAACTAGGATCAAATCAAGGCATCTTGTTCAATTCAATATTAGAACTTAAATAATGTTTGAGAAAGTGGGGTTTAAAAATGGGTTTGAATATGTTGATGAGAAATGAGAAGGAAAGTTCACATTAATGATTTTGTTTTCAACTTGTACTTGTCTTTTTTTTTTTGTTTGGTGTGTGTGCGTTGACAAATAGTGTATATAAATAAAAGCAGAGAATATTGAAGAAAGCATTCACTATAGCAATTCATGGAATAGAGTAGTCTTCTTTGGTGACTTGTCTGCTTAATTAATTAAGCTTTTCCAAAGACTACACTTCCATTTGTATTGCTGGTAAACTTATTAATCAGCTAATTGAATTTGATTTTATATAGATGATATAGAAAAGATAATCTTAAGCTAATAAAGCAAGGAAAGGTTTGTGTGAAGAAATATTTGATAATTGATATAAGAATTGCTGGGAAAAACTAACCTTTACATCATGTGATGTTTGATGTTTTGTAAAGCTAGTAGCTCAGCAGCTTGACCCTTATGGCAGATAGGTCCAATTCTAAATGCCTGAGTTGCTTATATCCATATAGTTTATAGATTGAAATTTGAAAGCTTTTGAAAACACAACTGTTTATCAATAATTAGACAAACCCTTTGAATTCTAACTGCATAATCTATATATTCCTTAATTTCATATTAAGAAAGCACCAAACAAATGTCATGTGCTCGTAGCTATAACCCCAATTATGAACTTATTGATATTTTGGATAACCACATGGCTTGGCCACCATAATGATGATTTTCTCTAGAGGAAACAAAATATAATAAACTGTCTTTATCCTGATCAGATCCCACTCCCACTGAGCACTGCTCAATGAATCTGATCTCAATAATCTTTTCCATTTGATCAAAGATGGAAGTGGCTCCACCGAAAAGCCAAAACATTCTGGTCATGTCCTCATCCTTATAGCCTTGTAGGAACTGGTTGATTCAATTCCCTAAGAGATATAGAAAATAAAATACATGTAATTTCAAGAAGGACATCTTTCCCTTGTTCTCATTATTATTTGTCACATGTATTCCCTAACCTACCAAAATCCTTTTAAACTTTTAGTGTACAATCTCAGTCCTGTATATCAAATG
>NW_018397267.1:5301587-5302874 GCF_002168275.2 Theobroma umbraticum | reverse complement strand
AACTCAAAATTAATCTCCTTGTTCCAATCATTGGAGTAATAAAAGCACTTTTTTCCATATTTTAACCCGTTGCAACTACATAGTTTCTCAGTACATTGTTAAAATGATTCCAATCTATGGCATAGAATGATACTACCTCTTTTTGAAAATTAGCAATTCCATTTCCATCAATGAACTTTACATGCTACCCAATCGCGGTCCTGTCGAGACACTGTAGAGTTGGCAACAAGCCCTGCCTCCTCCATTTCCATCAATGAACTTTACATGCTACCCAATCGCTGTCGCGTCGAGACATTGTAGAGTTGGCAATAAGCCCTGCCTCCTCTCCAATGACTCTTTGGATCAAAACTGCTACAATAGGTCATCCCATCAGGTTGTATATGGGATCAAACTCCGAAAGCAAAAGCAAGAATTCAATCCCCCTTCGATCTTCCCTTGACCAGAATCATAACATAACAATCTGAGACCTTCCCTACATACTAATGGACCAGATCCAACATTCCACGCTGTAGACAAAAACTCAACAGAGGATCTGTGCTATTCATCCAACCATGGTGTCAACTCTACCTAGTGTCGACCTTCCATGGAGACTGTCGCTCCTATCTGTCAACCTTGATGCAAACGAGAGGCAAATTCAGGTTCTTAATAAGAAAGTCCCAAGATCGTAAGACCATTCCTATTTCACTTTTCACTTGTTGCTTCAGATGGACATGAATTTAGTGTCCAGAGTCCTCCAAAAATGGTTCGGAATCCTTCCATGCCTCCCACTACCACTTAATGAAACCCCTAGAGTAGCGTCTTACTGTTTCAGAGTTTTTCAACCCCAAAAACTCTGCCATGTGCTCAATGTCTTGAAAACTAAAGATCACAACGACCAACAAATCCATTTCAGTTTCGACATAACACAAACAATAAAAAAATTAAGGAGAAAACTAATTGAAATATGTGCCTATATCTACCGGGATGCATTCTGTGTGCTTCCTTTATATTTAATTTCCTTACTTATTTTCTTTTGCCTATTGAATTGTTTCATCATTTGACAATCATTTAATCTCCTAAGTGATATTAACCGGAATGAGAGCATATGGTTTTTATTTCACCATTTTTCTGAACCGGATGAAGTAAGTCTTGCAGGAGGGTGGTTTTCATACCTTTTGTAATGCTAGTTTGGTCTATCTAATTTCATATAATTAAACAGTTTTAACTTTAATGGAAATGATCTGAATCTTTTCTGTTCTGGCCCTTGTTAAGGAATTGTATGGCAGATGGATTGAAATTAGAGGGAAG
>NW_018397267.1:5299766-5301577 GCF_002168275.2 Theobroma umbraticum | reverse complement strand
ATAAATGAGGGGTCAAGGCAAGCCAGAGTTTCTTGCAATGGTAATTTGACTCGCAATGCGTACTCTGATATAGTAATAGAAGAGATAAACTTAATGTGAAAAGTTTTTGTTCTCAATTGTGTTACTTAATGGCCGAGTACGAATTATTTGCAACTACAACCTCTTATGGATTTGAGATATGGCAAATAAGAAATAAATATGACCGGCAACCTTGTGGTTCACCAAGGAAAACACAACGTAGAAGTCATACATAGCTATCAAAATCTCATAATTCTTGCTCCAATTCATAAGATTTGACTACATACACATTGTATGGTCTATTCTCCAAAAGGAAAATTTTTTTCGTGAAATAGAGTCATGAAATAGACAGTAATTTTTAACGTTACGATTCTGTGTTTAGCCAACAGGAGAAAGAGCAAGGTATTCTGATTTGCCATGCTCATTGATCTTTTTTGCAAATTTCCTTTCATAGTATAGTTGATGATGAAATACTGTATGGATTAATGAATACATACCTTTTTAATTATTTGGCTATCTGAAATACGATTTTATTAGAACGAATGACACAACAAACAACATTCTAACATATCCCACATTTGACTAGGGAGGCGTTTGGTACGTGGAGAGTGGATCAGTTTACAGGGATTTTTATTGGTGAGAAGGACTCTGCACCGTTTGCTATGTGAAGTTGTTGGGAATGTAACTTTACATGGGTATCATATTGCAACCATGAGAAGGAAGGGGATTCCCCTTTGGATTGGAGGGAATGTTATTGTCCCTTGGCTGATGGAAAGTAAAGTGGACCAAGATGACAAAAAGCCCCACGAGCTGAACTCTCTGAGGAGGGGGGGGCGTTGTTCGAATATGGTGATGGGAGCAAGAAGGAAGGAGAGAGAGAAAAAAAGAAAAAATGAAACGCCCGTCACCAAAGTGCAAGGAGGGAAGAGAGAAAAAAAGAAAGAAAAGAAAAAAAAAGAAGTGGCCATCACAAGAGAGCAACAAGGAAGTAGAGAAAAAAAAAGAAGAGCCCATCGGAAAGGATGATGGCCGCAAAAGGAAATAAGAGGAGAGAAATGAAAGAAAGAAAATGAAAGAAAGTGGTGAATTGTGTAGCAATTTGATAATTAATTAATATTTTTATAAAATAATTTAAATTATTAATTTAATTTTTAAAATTTAATTAATTTATTAAAAATAAATATTTAATAATGTCACATTTTGTCAAATTTAAATAATTAATATTCAAATATTATGTTATTTTTTTATTATTTATTATTTTAAAAATAAAATGAAAAAAATTAAAAATTTACATTAAAAAACTGTAAGTTATTCAACTTTATTTTTTCATACATGAAGATAATTTTGCAAATTTATCATACATTCCCAGTAAAGTGCTCTTAAACCAAACATTATTATGTAATCACATTCTTTACAATTACTACTTTTCCATGTTATACCAAACATTATAAGATTCTTTTCTCAACAATCATACTCTCAACAATCACATACCCAGCAATCACATTACCAATAAAATACCAAATGTAACCTATTAATCATGGGATTCCCTTGTCAAAAAAGTGGAGGAAACTACACTCAGCACAAAGGAATACATGCTAAAAAGGAAGAGAAATGTAATATATATCTGTCGACTCTTCTTTTGCGAGCGTGGAATCTTCTCCATGAGAAAGTGATCAGAAAGAAACGTATAGGTTGAAAGTGATGTTGCGATGTTGATAAAGGAAATCAACAAAAAAAAAAGTCGAGCTTATGTCAAATTCACCTTCTTGTTGACAGAATTATTATGTTATTGC
>NW_018397267.1:5299559-5299666 GCF_002168275.2 Theobroma umbraticum | reverse complement strand
GTCTTCAATCAACAAAAAAGTGCTTGGTTAAATAATGGGCTGCCATATTCTCCTGAGGGCTCTTCGCACGTACTAAAACCCTAGAAATGCTTTGCCATGGCAATAAC
>NW_018397267.1:5299365-5299549 GCF_002168275.2 Theobroma umbraticum | reverse complement strand
TGTCCACAAGAAGGTGAATTTGACATAAGCTAGACTCTTTTTTTTTGTTGATTTCCCTTATCAACATCGCAGCATCACTTTCTACCTATACATTTCTTTTTGATCGCTTTCCCATGGAAATGATTCCACGCTCGCAAAAGAAGAGTAGACAGATATATATTACATTTCTCTTCCTTTTTAGCAT
>NW_018397267.1:5299037-5299345 GCF_002168275.2 Theobroma umbraticum | reverse complement strand
TAGTTTCCTCCACTTTTTTGACAAGGGAATCCCATGATTAATAGGTTACATTTGATATTTTACTAATAATGTGATTACTAGGTATGTGATTGTTCAGAAAAGGATCTTGTAATGTTTGGTGTAACATGGAAAAGTAATAATTGTAAATAATGTGATTACATTATAATATTTGGTTTAGAAGCAATTTATTGAGAATGTATGATAAATTTGTAAAATTATCTTCATGTATGAAAAAATAAAGTTGAATAACTTACAATTTTTTAATGTAAATTTTTAATTTTTTCATTTTATTTTTAAAATAATAAATA
>NW_018397267.1:5297782-5299027 GCF_002168275.2 Theobroma umbraticum | reverse complement strand
AACATAATATTTGAATATTAATTATTTAAATATTACAAAATGTGAAATTATTAAATGTTTATTTTTAATAAATTAATTAAATTTAAAAAATTAAATAATTTATTTAAATTATTTTATAAAAATATTAATTAATTATCAAATTGTTACACAATTCACCACTTTCTTTCATTTTCTTTCTTTCATTTATTTTCTCTTATTTCCTTCTGCGCCCATCATCCTTTCCAATGGGCTCTTTTTTTTTCTCTACTTCCTTGTTACTCTCTAGTGATGGGCACTTCTTTTTTTTTTCTTTTTCTTCTTTTTTTCTCTCTTCCCTCCTTGCACTTTGGTGATGGGATCTTCGTTTTTTCTTTTTTCTCTCTCTCCTTCCTCTTTGCTCCCACCACCATATTCAAATAGCGGCCCCCCTCCTCCTCAAAGAGTTCAGCTCGTGTGGCGTTTTGTCATTTTGGACCACTTTACTTTCCCTCAGCCAGGGGACAGTAACATTCCCTCCAATCCAGAGGGGAATCACCTTCCCTCTCTTGGTTGCAATCTGGTACCCATGTAAAGTTACATTCCCAACAACTTCACATAGAAAAAACGATGCAGAGTCCTTCTCCCCAATTAAAATCCCTGTAAACTGATCCACTCTCCACATACCAAACGTCTCCCTAGTCAAATGTGGGATATGTTAGAATGTTGTTTGCTGTGTCATTCTTTCTAATAAAACCTTATTTCAGATAGCCAAATAATTAAAAGGATATGTATTCATTAATCCATACAGTACTTCATCATCAACTATACTATGAGAAGGAAATTTTCAAAAAAGATCAATGAGCATGGAAAATCAGAATACCTTGTTCTCTCTCCTGTTGGCTAGACACAAAATCGTAATGTTAAAAAGTACTGTGTATTTCATGACTCTATTTCACGAAAAAAATTTTCATTCCAGAGAACAGACCATACAATATGTATGTAGTCAAATCTTATGAATTGGAGCAAGAATTGTGATATTTTGCTAGCTATGTATGACTTCTACGTTGTGTTTTCCTTGGTGAACCACAAGGTTGCTGGTCGTATTTATCTCTTATTTGCCATATCTCAAATCCATAAGAGGCTGTAGTTACAAATAATCGGTACTCGGTCATTAAGTAACGCAATTAAGAACAAAAACTTTTCACATTAAGTTTATCTCTTCTATTACTGTATCAGAGCACGCATTGCAAGTCAAATTACCATTGCAAGAAACTCCGGCTTGCCTTG
>NW_018397267.1:5297325-5297772 GCF_002168275.2 Theobroma umbraticum | reverse complement strand
TATTATTACTTGTCTTCCCTCTAATTTCAATCCATCTACCATACAATTCCTTAACAAGGGCCAGAACAGAAAAGATTTAGCTCATTTCCATTTAAGTTAGAACTGTTTAATTCTATGAAATTAGATAGACCAAACAAGCATTACAAAAGGTATGAAAACCACCCTCCTACAAGACTTACTTCATCCGGTTCAAAAAACTGGTGAAATAAAAACCATGTGCTCTCACTCCGGTTAATATCACTAAGGAGATTAAATGATTGTCAAATGATGAAACAATTTGATAGGCAAAAGAAAATAAGTAAGAAAAATTAAATATAAGGGAAGTAAGCATAATGCATCCCGATAGATATAGACACATATTTCAATCAGTTTTCTCCTTAATTTTTTTATTGTTTGTGTTATGCCGATACTATCATAATTTTTTAACCCAAAAAAGTTTGAAAGCTT
>NW_018397267.1:5293312-5297315 GCF_002168275.2 Theobroma umbraticum | reverse complement strand
ATATTCAATTTATAAAATATTATGATCCCCCACACTTTTATTCGTCTTCAATCAACAAAAAAGTGCTTGGTTAAATAATGGGCCGCCATATTCTCCTCAGGGCTCTTCACACGTACTAAAACACTGAAAATGCTTTGCCATGGCAATAACATAATAATTCTGTCCACAAGAAGGTGAATTTGAGATAAGCTAGACTCTTCTTTTTTTGTTGATTTCCCTTATCAACATCGCAGCATCACTTTCAACCTGTGCGTTTCTTTCTGATCACTTTCCCATGGAAAAGATTCCACACTCGCAAAAGAAGAGTAGACAGATATATATTACATTTCTCTTCCTTTTTAGCATGTATTCCTTTGTGCTGAGTATAGTTTCCTCCACTTTTTTAACAATGGGAATCCCATGATTAATAGGTTACATTTGGTATTTTACTAATAATGTGATTATTGAGAAAATAATCTTGTAATGTTTGGTATAACATGGAAAAGTAATAATTTAAATATTAGTAATAATATAAAGTTGAATAATTTATATTTTTTTAATGTAAATTTTTAATCTTTTCAATTTTATTTTTTAAAATAATAAATAATAGTATGAAAAAGTAAAATAATATTTGAGTATTAATTATTTAAATATTACAAAATGTGAAATTATTAAATATTTATTTTTAAAAAATTAAATTAATTAATTTAAATTATTTTATAAAAAGATTAATTAATTAGTTACATTGCCACACAATCCACCACTTTCTTTCTTTTTCTTTCTTTCATTTTTTTTTCTTATTTCTTTCTGCACCCATCATCCTTTCCAATGGGCTTTTCTTTTTTTTGTTTTTCTACTTCCTTGTTGCTTTCTAATGACGGGCTCTTCTGTTTCTTTCCTTTCTTTCTTTTTTTCTCACCTTCCTCCTTGTACTCTAGTGATCAGCTCTTCATCTTTTCTTCCTTTTTCTCTCTCCTTCCTCATTGCTTCCACCAGTAGATTCATATGGTACCACCTCTCCTCACCAGAGAGTTCAGCTTATGGTGCTTTATGTCATTTTGGTCCATTTTGCTTTCCCTCAGTCACGAGGCAGTAACATTCCCGCCAATCAAGAGGAGAATCACCTTCCCTTCAATGGTTGCAATCTGATACCCATGTAAAGTTACATTCCCAACAACTTCACATACCAAACGGTGCAAAGTCCTTCCCACCAATTAAAATCCCTATAAAGTGATCCACTCTCCACAAACCAAACACCTTCCTAGTCAAATGTGGGATATGTTAGAACATTGTTTGTTGTGTCATTCTTTCTAATAAAACCTTATTTTAGAGAGCAAAAAAATTAAAAAGGTATGTATTCATTGATCCATACAGTACTTCATCATCAACTATACTATGAGAAGGACAATTGTAGAAAAGATCCATGAGCATGGAGAATCAGAATACCTTGGTCTCTCTCTCTCTTGTTGGCTAGACACAGAATTGTAACATCAAAAAGTACTATGTATTTCATGACTCTATTTCACCAAAAAAAATTTCCTTCCAGAGAACCGACCATACAATATGCATATAGTCAAATCTTATGAACTGGAATAAGAATTGTGAGATTTTGATGGCTATGTATGACTTCTACATTGTGTTTTCCTTGGTGAACCACAAGGTCGTTGGTTGTATTTACCTCTTATTTGCCATATCTCATATCCAAAGAGGCTGTAGTTGCAAATAATCAATACTCAGCCATTAAGTAACACAATTGAGAACAGAAACTTTTCTCATTAAGTTTATCTCTTTTATTACTGTATCTGAGTATGCATTGCGAGTAAAATTACCGTTGCAAGAAACTCTGGCCTACCTTGACCTTTTATTTATTATTACTTTTCTTCCTTCCAATTTCAATCCATCTGCCATATAACTCTTTAGCAAGGGCCAGAACTAAAAGGATTCAACTTATTTCCATTAAAGTTAAAATTGTTTGATTCGTATGAATTTAGATAGACCAAATTGGCATTACAAAAGTTATGAAAACCACCTTCCTACAAGACTTACTTCATCTGGTTCAAAAAACTGGTGAAATAAAAACCATGTGCTCTCACTCCAGTTACTATCACTTAAGAGATTAAATGATTGTCAAATGATGAAATAATTTGATAGGCAAAAAAAAATAAGTAAAGGAAATTAAATACAGGTAAAGCAAAACAGAATACATCTCGATAGATATAGGCATATATTTCAATCAGTTTTCTCCTTAATTGTGTTCTTGTTTGTGTTATGTAGAATACTAGAATGGATTTGTTGGCTACTGTGATCTTTAGTTTTCAAGACAATGAGCACATGGCAGAGTTTTTGGGGTTGAGAAACTCTGAAACAATAAGAGGCTGCTCACGAGGTTTCACTTAGTGGCAGTGGGAGGCATGGAAGGAATTCGATCCACTTTGGGAGGACTCTAGACACTGAATTTAGATCCATCCAGAGCAACAAGTGAAAAGTGAGGTAGGAATGGTCTCAAGGTTTTAAGATTTTCTTGTTAAGAAACTGAATCTCCCTCTCGTTCACATCAAGGTTGACAGATGGGAGTGGTAGTCTCCATGGGAGGTCCACACTAGGTAAAGTTGGCACCATGGTTGGATGAATAGCACAGATCCTCTGTTGAGTTTTTATCTACAGATTGGAATGTTGGATCTAGTTTATTAGTATGTAGAGGCGGTCTTAGATTGTTTTATGATAATTCTGGTCAGGGGAGGGTCGGAAGGGGATTGAATTCTTGTTTTTACTTTCAGAGTTTGATCCCATATACAACCTGATGGGATGATCTATTGTAATGGTTTTGATCCAAAGAGTCAATGGAGAAAACGCAGTGCTTGTTGCCAACTCTACAGTGTCTCAACACAACCGTGATTCAGTAGCATGTAAAGTTCGTTGATGGAAATGAAATTGCTAATTTTCAAAAAGACGTAGTATCATTCTATACCATAGATTGAAATCATTTTAACAATGTACTGAGAGATTAGATGGTTGCAACGAGGTGAAATACGAAAAAAAGTGCTTTTATTACTCCAATGATTGGAACAAGGAGATTAATTTTAAGTTATTGGTAAGGCATTTGATATAGAGGACTGAGATTATGTTGGTGTATTTTCAAAATCAAAGGTTATATCACATGCTGAAATGTTATTTTAGCTCAAAGGTTATGTCATATAAAGTGACATAATGTGTCTATTGAATTTTAGGTAGGTTTTCATATGAATGGTTATATCTCTTGGTAAAATGACAACCAAAAGTTATGAGACATATTGAAAAGACACCATAGCTCAAAAGTTAAATATGAAAAGTTATTATTTCAAATTATAACTCAAAGGTTATAATGAATAATTGTCTTTCTATAAGATCATTATTGAAATAATGCCTTTATCCAAAAGTTGTGTTAGGTAAAATGAAAAGATACTTTTTAAACATAATGGCGACTTAATGAAAAGATTGTGTCCTTGAAGAAGAGATATTTACAAACTTATATAAAGGGCTTGTTGCCAACCATTTTGACATATAAAAAAAAAAGTGCAAACACCAAACAAAAGCAGAAATATCAAGAGCAAGAAAAGTATTATATTCTAATAACATAAACACTTAAGTTCCTATCAACTACAAAAACTTCCAAATTCCTTATAGTCTACTTGCTGCAGAAAGTAGGTTCTAAGACCAAACAACTTTACAAACCTTCAGGTATATCTAACGATCTACTCTCGTAAATTGCAATACGAAGTTAGACGTTGGCTTCATTGTATCCTTAAGGCTATTCGCATTATTCTCCTTTGCATACCAAGTGGTGAGGCGAAATAAATCTTAAAGATAGCGTCTATTTAAAGACTCGCTTTGAAGTCAATTTTGCCAATTCCTTGAATTCCATCTAAACCCTATCTGCACCAACAGATTATACATTAAAAGTTTAAAAGGATTTTGGTAGGTTAAGGAATACATGCGACAACTAATAATGAGAACAAAGGAAAGATGTCCTTGTTGAAATTACATG
>NW_018397267.1:5292853-5293302 GCF_002168275.2 Theobroma umbraticum | reverse complement strand
TCAATATCTCTCAGGGAATTGAATCAACCTATACCTACAAGGCTACAATGATGTGGCCATGACCAGACTGTTCTGGCTTTTTGGTGGAGCCACTTCCATCTTTGATCGAATGGCAAAGATTATTGAGATCAGATTCATTGAGCAGTCCTCAGTGGGAGCGGGATCTGATTAGGATAAAGGCTATTTATTATATTTTGTTTTCTCTAGAGAAAATCATCAATACGGTGGCCAGGCCATGTGATCATCCAGAATATCAATAATTTAATAAACACTGCACAGCCCAATCCTTGCCACGAGGAAAGTAATTAACAGTAATGAACTTACCAATGATCCCCAAAAATAAGGAGTAATCCATGAATGTCCAAAACCTAACTAAATTAACAGTTACTCAACTATTGAAAAATTGGCATTGGGTTTGATTTATCAATAGTGGAGATTCAAAAAAATTA
>NW_018397267.1:5292389-5292843 GCF_002168275.2 Theobroma umbraticum | reverse complement strand
AATTATTAGTAAATTAACATATGAAGACTCCATTTCTTAGAGTTGAAAGAAAAAAATAAAAAAGAAAAAAAACCTAAACCTAATTTTGCTAAAAAAAGGTATATATTTATAATATAGCTTTTGATTTTTGGAGTTACCTTTATAACTGAAATCCTGCAACCAAACTCAGCTTGATGTATATGCTGAGGTTGCCACCAATCCTCTTTGATCTTTGTCGAAGAAATAGGCAGGCATTTAAAATTAGGCCAATAATAATAATAATAATACTAATAAATACATATGTATGCCCTTTGCTTTACCAGCAGGTTAATTGTTCAAACATTTCCTAGCAAATCACACTAAGATTAATTTGAGACTTCATATGCAAAAGATAAATAAAAGCAAAGAAAAAATATGAGAAGTTTGTAATAACACTATTATTATATCGTTAATAATAAGAAGATAAAGTTTATGC
>NW_018397267.1:5292142-5292379 GCF_002168275.2 Theobroma umbraticum | reverse complement strand
ACACCATTATAGAGCTTGCAAGAAGGCAAAGTCACAGACGAAATTGTAAAAGCTTAAAATAAAAATAAAGGGTTTTATTTTATTATTATTATTATGTTGTTGGACAGCTTACAGTATTATTATATCATTAATATATGATAAACAGATAAAGTTTATGCTACAGCTACACACCATTATAGAGCATGCAAGTAGGCAAAGTCACAGACGAAATTGTAAAAGCTTCAACTGAAAACGGAG
>NW_018397267.1:5291767-5292042 GCF_002168275.2 Theobroma umbraticum | reverse complement strand
CTTTGAATTCTAACTGCATAATCTATATATTCCTTAATTTCATATTAAGAAAGCGCCAAACAAATGTCATGTGCTCATAGCTATAACCCCAATTATTAAATTATTGATATTTCGGATGATCACATGGCCTGGCCACCATATTGATGATTTTCTCTAAAGAAAACAAAATATAATAAACTGCCTTTATCCTGATCAAATCCCACTCCCACTAAGGATTGCTCAATGAATCTGATCTCAATAATCTTTGCCATTTGATCAAAGATGGAAGTGGCTCC
>NW_018397267.1:5291358-5291540 GCF_002168275.2 Theobroma umbraticum | reverse complement strand
ATTAGTTGTCACATGTATTCCCTAACCTACCAAAATCCTTTTAAACTTTTAGTGCATAATCTCAGTCCTGTATATCAAATGCATTACCAATAACTCAAAATTAATCTCCCTGTTCCAATCATTGTAGTAATAAAAGAACTTTTTCCATATTTCAACTCGTTGCAACCATATAATCTCTCAGT
>NW_018397267.1:5290476-5291348 GCF_002168275.2 Theobroma umbraticum | reverse complement strand
AATGATTTCAATCTATGGTATAGAATGATACTACCTCTTTTTGAAAATTAGCAATTCCATTTTCATCAATGAACTTTACATGCTACCCAATCGCGGTCGCGTCGAGACACTGTAGAGTTGGCAACAAGCCCTACCTCCTCTCCAATAACTCTTTGGATCAAAACCACTACAATAGGTCATCCCATCAGGTTCTATATAGGATCAAACTTCGAAAGCAAAAGCAAGAATTCAATCCCCCTTCGGCCTTCCCTTGACCAGAATCATCACATAACAATCTGAGACCCTCCCTACATACTAATGGACCAGATCCAACATTCCACGTTGTAGATAAAAACTCAACAGAAGATCTGTGCTATTCATCCAACCATGGTGTCAACTCTGCCTAGTGTCGACCTTCCATGGAGACTGTTGCTCCCATCTATCAACCTTGATGCAAACGAGAGGCAGATTCATCTTCTTAACAAGAAAGTCCCAAGATTGTAAGACCATTCTTATTTCACTTTTCACTTGTTCCTTGGGATGGACTTGAGTTCAGTGTCTACAGTCCTCCTAAAGTGGTTCAAAATCCTTCGATGCCTCCCACTACCACTTAGTGAAACCTTTGGAGTAGGCTCTTACTGTTTTAGAGTTTCACAACCTCAAAAACTCTGCCATGTGCTCACTGTCTTGAAAACTAGAGATCACAACAACCAACAAATCCATCCCAGTATCGGCATAACACAAACAATAACAAAATTAAGGAGAAAAATGATTGAAATATGTGCCTATATCTACTGGGATGCATTCTGCGTACTTCCCCTATATTTAATTTCCTTTACTTATTTTCTTTTGCCTATCGAATTGTTTCATCATTTGACAATCATTTAATCTCC
>NW_018397267.1:5290224-5290466 GCF_002168275.2 Theobroma umbraticum | reverse complement strand
TAACCGGAGTGAGAGCACATGGTTTTTATATCACCAATTTTATGAACCGAATTAAGTAAGTCTTGTAGGAAGGTGGTTTTCATACCTCTTGTAATGCTAGTTTGGTCTATCTAATTTTATAGAATTAAACAGTTCTAACTTTAATGGAAATGAGCTGAGTCCTTTCTGTTCTGGCCCTTGCTAAGGAATTGTATGGCAGATGGATTGAAATTTGAGGGAAGACAAGTAATAATAAATGAGGG
>NW_018397267.1:5289974-5290214 GCF_002168275.2 Theobroma umbraticum | reverse complement strand
GCCGGAGTTTCTTGCAATGGTAATTTGACTCGCAATGCGTACTCAGATATAGTAATAAAGGAGATAAACTTAATGAGAAAAGTTTCTATTCTTAATTGTGTTACTCAATGGCTGAGTATTGATTATTTGCAACTATAGCCTTTTTGGATATGAGATATGGCTAATAAGAGATAAATACGACCAACAACCTTGTGGTTCACCAAGGAAAACACAATGTAGAAGTCATACATAGCCATCAAA
>NW_018397267.1:5288753-5289603 GCF_002168275.2 Theobroma umbraticum | reverse complement strand
AAAGAATGACACAACAAACAATGTTCTAACATATCCCACATTTGACTAGGAAGGCGTTTGGTTCGTGGAGAGTGGATCACTTTATAGGGATTTTAAGTGGTGGGAAGGACTTTGCATTGTTTGGTATGTGAAATTGTTGGGAATGTAACTATACATGGGTATCATATTGCAACCATTGGAGGGAAGGTGATTCTCCTCTTAATTGGAGGGAATGTTACTACCTCGTGACTGAGGGAAAGCAAGGCAGACCAAAATGACAAAAAACCCCATAAGCTAAACTCTCTGGTGAGGAGAGGGGGTGCCGTTTGAATTTGGTGATGGGAGCAAGGAGGAAGGAGAGAGAAAAAGGAAGAAAAGATGAAGAGCCGATCACTAGAGTACGAAGAGGAAGGCGAGAAAAAAAAGAAAGAAAAGAAAGCAAAAGAAGAGCCAATCACTAGAGAGCAACAAGGAAGCAGAAAAAAAAAAAGAGCCCATTAGAAAAGATAATAGGCGCAGAAAGAAATAAGAGAAAAAAAATGAAAGAAAGAAAAAGAAAGAAAATGGTGGATTATGTAGCAATATAACTAATTAATTAATATTTTTATAAAATAATTTAAATTAATTAATTTAATTTTTTCAAATTTAATTAATTTTTTTAAAAAAATATTTAATAATTTCACATTTTGTCATATTTAAATAATTAATACTCAAATATTATTTTACTTTTTCATACAATTATTTATTATTTTAAAAAATAAAATTTAAAAATTTACATTAAAAAAATATAAGTTATTCAACTTTATATTTTCATACATAAAGATAATTGTGTAAATTTATCATACATTCTCAATAAAGTGCTTCTAAACCA
>NW_018397267.1:5288627-5288743 GCF_002168275.2 Theobroma umbraticum | reverse complement strand
TGTAATCACATTCTTTACAATTACTACTTTTCCATGTTATACCAAACATTACAAGATTCTTTTCTCAACAATCACATACCCAGCAATCACATTACCAATAAAATACCAAATGTAAC
>NW_018397267.1:5283935-5288527 GCF_002168275.2 Theobroma umbraticum | reverse complement strand
ACGTACTAAAACACTGGAAATGCTTTGCCATGGCAATAACATAATAATTCTGTCCACAATAAGGTGAATTTGAGATAAGCTAGACTCTTCTTTTTTTTATTGATTTCTCTTATCAACATCGCAGCATCACTTTCAACCTGTACGTTTCTTTCTGATCACTTTCCTATGGAAAAGATTTCACGCTCGCAAAAGAAGAGTAGACGGATATGTATTAGATTTCTCTTCCTTTTTAGCATGTATTACTTTGTGCTGAGTATAACTTCCTCCACTTTTTTAACAAGGGAATCCCATGATTAATAGGTTACATTTGGTATTTTACTGGTAATGTGATTGTTAGGTATGTGATTGTTGAGAATATGATTGTTAAGAAAATAATCTAGTAATGTTTGCTATAACAAGAAAAAGTAATAATTATAAAGAATGTGATTACATTATAGTGTTTGGTTTAGAAGCACTTTACCGAGATTGTAGGTTAAATTTACAAAATTATCTTTATGTATGAAAATATAAAGTTGAATAACTCATAATTATTTTAATGTAAATTTTTAAATTTTTAAATTTTATTTTTAAAATAATAAATAATAGTATGAAAAAATAACATAATATTTCAATATTACAAAATTTAAAATTATTAAATATTTATTTTTAATAAATTAATTAAATTTTAAAAATTAAATTAATTAATTTAATTTTTTTTATAAAAATATTAATTAATTAATTAAATTGCTACACAATCCACCACTTTTTTTCTTTTTCTTTCTTTCTTTCTTTTTTCTCCTATTTCTTTCTATGTCCATCATCCTTTCCAATGGGCTCTTCTTTTATTTCTTTCTTCGTTTCCTTGTAGCTCTTTAGTGATGGGCTCTTATTTGTTTTTCTTTTCTTTCTTTTTTTCTCGTCTTCCTCCTTGCACTCTAGTGATGGGCTCTTTGTCTTTTCTTCCTTTTTCTCTTTGCTTCCTTATTGCTCCCACCACCAGTTTCAAATGGCGCCTCCTCTCCTCACTAGAGAGTTCAGTTTATGGGGCTTTTTGTCATTTTGGTCCATTTTACTTTCCCTCAGTTAAGGGGCAGTAACATTTCCTCCAATCCCGAGGGGAATCACTTTCCCTCCCATGGTTGTAATCTAATACTCATGTAAAGTTACATTCCTAACAACTTCACATACTAAACAGTGCAAAGTCCTTCCCACCAATTAAAATCCCTATAAAGTGATCAACTCTCCACGAACCAAACGTCTCCCTAGTCAAATGTGGGATATGTTAGAACATTGTTTGTTGTGTCATGCTTTCCGATAAAACCTTATTTCAAATAGCCAAATAATTAAAAGGGTATGTGTTCATTGATCCATACAATACTTCATCATCAACTGCACTATGAGAAGGAAACTTGCAAAAAAGATCCATGAGCATGGAGAATCAGAATACCTTACTCTCTCTTCTATTGGCTAGACACAGAATCATAACGTTAAAAAGTACTATGTTTCATGACTCGATTTCATAAATAAAATTTTCCTTTTGGAGAACAGACCATACAATGTGTCAAATCTTATAATTGGAGCAAGAATTGTGAGATTTTGACAGTTATGTATGGCTTCTACATTATGTTTTTCTTGGTGAATCGCATGGTTGTCGGTTGTATTTATCTCTTATTTGCCATATCTAATATCCAAAAGAGGCTCTAGTTGCAAATAATCAGTACTCAGCCATTGAGTAACATAATTGAGAACAAAAACTTTTCTCATTCAGTTTATCCCTTCTATTACTATATCTGAGTACGCATTGTGAGTCAAATTACCATTACAAGAAACTCTGGCCTACCTTGACCTCTCACTTGTTATTACTTTTCTTCCCTTCAATTTCAATCCATCTGCCATACAACTCCTGAGCAAGGGCTAGAATAGAAAGGATTCAACTTATTTCCATTAAAGTTAGAACTGTTTAATTCTATGAAATTAGATAGACCAAACTGGCATTACAAAAGGTATGAAAACCACCCTCCTGCAAGACTTACTTCATCCGGTTTAGAAAACTGGTGAAATAAAAACCATGTGCTCTCACTCCGGTTAATATCACTTAGGAGATTAAATGATTGTCAAATGATGAAATAATTTGATAGGCAAAAGAAAATAAGTAAAGGAAATTAAATACAGGTAAAGCAAGCAGAATACATCCCGGTAGATATGGGCATATATTTCAATCAGTTTTCTCCTTAATTTTGTTCTTGTTTGCGTTATGTCGATACTAGAATGGATTTGTTGGCTGCCGTGATCTCTAGTTTTCAAGAGAGTGAGCACATGGCGGAGTTTTTGGGGTTGAGAAACTCTGAAACAATAGGAGGTTGCTCAAGGGGTTTCACTGAGTGGCAGTGGGAGGCATGGAAGGATTCCAAACCACTTTGGGAGGACTTTGGACACTGAATTCAGGTCCATCTGGAGCAACAGGTGAAAAGTGAGGTAGGAATGGTTTCCCGGTCTTGGGACTTTCTTGTTAAGAAGCTGAATCTCTCTCTCATTCACATCAAGGTTGACAAATGAGAGTGACAGTCTCCATGGGAGGTCCACACTAGTGAGAGGTCCACACTAGGTAGAGTTGGCACCATGGTTGGATGAATAGTGCGAATCCTCTGTTGAGTTTTTGTCTACATAGTGGAATGTTGGATTTCGTCCATTAATATGTAGGGACAGTCTCAGATTGTTATGTGATGATTCTAGTCAGGGGAAGGCCTGAAGGGGATTGAATTCTTGTTTTTGCTTTCAGAGTTTGATCCCATATACAACTTGATGGGATGAACTATTGTAATGGTTTTGGTCCAAAGAGTCATTGGAGAGGAGATAAGGCTTGTTGCTAGCTCTACAGTGATTGGGTAGCATGTACAGTTCATTGATGTAAATGAAATTGCTAGTTTTCAAAAAGACATAGTATCATTCTATACCATAGATTGAAATCATTTTAACAATGTATTGAGAGATTACATGGTTGCAACGAGTTGAAATATAGAAAAAAGTTCTTTTATTACTCCAATGATTGGAATAGGGAGATTAATTTTGAGTTATTGGTATGGCATTTGATATAGAGGACCGAGATTATACACTAAATTCTAAAAGGATTTTGGTAGGTTAGGGAATACATGTGAGAATTAATAATGAGAACGAAAGAAAGATGTCATTGTTGAAATTACATGTATTTTATTGGCAATATCTCTTAGGGAATTGAATCAATCTGTACCTACAAGGCTACAATGATGAGGCCATGACTAGAATGTTCTGGCTTTTTGGTGGAGCCACTTCCATCTTTGATCAAATGGCAAAGATTATTGAGATCTTATTCATTGAGCAGTCCTCAGTGGGAGTGGTATCTGATCAGGATAAAGGCAGTTTATTATATTTTGTTTTCTCTAAAGAAAATCATCAATATGGTGGCCAGGCCATGTGATTATCCAGAATATCAATAATTTAATAATTGGGGTTATAGCCATGAGCACATGACATTAGTTTGGTGCTTTATTGAGATGAAATTAAGGAATATATAAATTATGCAGTTAGAATTCAAAGGGTTTGTCTAATTATTGATAAGCAGGAGTGTTTTTGAAAGCTTCCAAATTTCAATATGTACGCTATGTGTATATATGCATCTCAAGCATTTAGAATTGAACCTATCTGCCATAAGGGTCAAGCTGCTGAGCTACTAGTTTTACAAAACATCAAACATCGCATGACGTGAAAGTTAGCCTTTCCCAGCAATTCTTATATCAATTATCAAATATTTCTTCATAAAAAACTCTTCCTTGCTTTATTAGTTTAAAATTATCTTTTCCAGATGGTATATATAAAAAATCAAACACAATTAGTTGACTAATAAGTTTTCCAGCAATGCAAATGAAAGTGTGGTCCTTGAAAAAGCTTACTTAATTAAGAGGACAGGTCACCAAAGAAGACTAATCTATTCCAAGAATTGCTGTAGTGAATGCAGTCTTCAAAGTCCTCTGCTTTCATTTGTATACCTCATTTGTAACACACACACACACACACAAAAGACAAGTCCAAGTTGAAAACAGAATCATTGACCTGAATTTTCCTTCTCATTTCTCATCAACATATTCAAACCCATTTTTAAACCCCATTTTCTCAAGCATTATTTAAGTTCTAATATTGAATTGAAAAGGATGTCATTGATGTTGTTGCCTCAACATTCTCTTCTTCAAGCTTTATAAAATCACGCGTGTATATATATATATATATATACATGTCTTTACTCATTAATTTTACCTTTTTGGTTGGACCATCTTGTCCAAAACTGAATTCTTTTATATGATTTTCATATTGTAATAAGATGAAAAAGAACAAATAACTACATTTTGGAGTTTCTTAAAAAATAAATAGCTCATAAGTACTTAGTTGTCAAGTCACATGTTTACATTGTATAAAGAACGCAAAGGATCCTTGGAATCTATTCATCTAAGACAGCAAACACATTGAAGTCGTCGGTGTCCCTGAAATCAGCCCTGGTTTTGAGCTTTCTTTGAGCTTTCTTCACAAAGAATTCACTGGTAATATTAACCATAAAATGAGCTGCCAATGTAATTAAGTTGCAC
>NW_018397267.1:5264774-5283840 GCF_002168275.2 Theobroma umbraticum | reverse complement strand
TGATTTTGAATTGAATGAACACTATAAAATTTAATATAATTTCCAAACATGAAAAGGAAAATATATATAGTACCGGTAGAAAGCATTCGTACATTTTCATTTTACTATTTTATCTTGCCTTATAGAGATTGATTTGAAACTGCAATAGGCAAAAAGGGAAAAAAAAAAGGTGGGAAAAAGGCAAAACTACGAGAAACAAACAAAAAAAAAAACAAAGAGGCCAGTTTGGGGACTTGATGAGGAAAAAAAATGTTTTAGAAGAACAAGGCTCGAGGGCGATCTGACCCAGTCGCAGAAGGGAAGCTAGAGAAGGAAACACCCATAACCGGGACAGCGAAGGTCGACTCCATAAACATTCTTTGCTGCAAAGCCTCTACACTTGCTCCCGCTTCAACGATATCCTTGATCAAATTCCTATAATATTTCCCAAGGTTCCTCAGCATGCACGTATATTGCAACTTCAGCCACCTAAGTCTCATCTTCTTCAGAATCCTCACTATGAAAAGCCCTCGCCGTGGTTTCTTCCCACCAAGTCGAACCGTCGGCATCTTATTGCGCCTGCGTAGGAAGATTCTCCGTCGTGCCTGGCATTGGAATGTGGTGGCTAAACTGGTACGGGTGGGAATTTTGTGGGTGGCTTGCTGGTCTACAGCCATCTTGGTGTGAGGAGGCTAGGGAGAGAGATGAGAGAAAATTGAGGGAAGTTTATTATATGAGACTTGAGAGAGAGAGTTTGACTATATGCACACAAAACCATCTTCGAGCACGGGCTCCCTTCAGCATTTTGAATAAAAAATTAAGTCTAGCATGAATTTTTTTTTTTTGCGTTACAGGTTAAAGAGCATGCATGATATATATAGTAAAATTATTGGTTTTGTTTAATTTTAATGGATTTTAACTTTTTTTACTGGTAGAGTTTAAGATTAAAGCTCAACAGATGGGAGAAACTGTTTTTTACCCTGCTTTTGTACTGCCATAAGAAATTCAACCTTAGATCCCATTTTTTCACTTTCAGTAAACATTGAGTGGACCTTTGTTAATTCCAAAAGTGTTGAAATATTGTGCATTTGCATCTCATTCTTTGTACTTTTCTGTTCTATATATTTCCCTTGAGATGCAAGCAAATGATCGATGTGATCCAACGCCAACAAATCCGAATAAGACAATTGCCTAGGAATATAGCAATAATATTTGTATGCAATTTTTCTAATCTTATATTACATCAGGCATTACGCAGACCAAAATAAAAAAACGTATTGTCGAATCACCGATGCTTATGGTTAATCTCTCTATATATAATAATTCCAAATTAATTCTAATATGGAATACTGAGTCTGACCGGCTTTGCTTGTCTTTTGTCTTGTAAATCGCACTGGCATTGACCACACACAGCCCATAACCTTCTTCCATTGCACGGTCCCTCTCTCTCATCGACTTCCACCTAATAACCGTGGAGATAATAAAAAATTTTAATGTTCATTCTGGTCGATAACGTCTGGTTGCTTGGTCCAGATTTTTACTAAACTTGGTGGAAATAATAGTTTTGTATTTTGGGAGCTTCGTGGGCTGGTGAGGTGACTCTCTAGTCTAGCTAGCTTAGGCTAGACTGACTGCTTCAGGTATCCCAGTTAATTATTCACACTGTAATCAATGTCTCTTTGATTTATCTTCTTCCAAGACATATGAATTTTACTCGAAACAAGCACCGAGGAGTGCAGAATTGATAATTAAACGGGCCAGCTAGGTGGACCAGGCCATCAAATAAGTTTGCTTGAAATTGCTCATTAAGATCAACGTTAATATTTATCAACAAGGAAAAAACCATTAGTACTACTAGTATTCATCCCCACAATTTTGTGTAATTAATTTTTTATTCCATGGTTTTCAATCACATATTTTAACTAAAGCAAGATTGAATCACGTATATTCCTTTTATTGAAAATATCAATGGTATAGGTTCTCATAAAAAAGGGAAATATTCTTCATATTTACAAAATTATTAAAAAAAAAAAGACTTACGCACCCAAAGAGTTGATTCAGTTATAAGTGTATTTATCTCTTATTTTTAAATCAAAATTTGAATATCTCTTCTCTCCAATCAAAAGATAAATAAAGAAGACATGAAATTACTTGTAAAAACAAACTATTTTGTATTTTCAGATAATGTGCGTCCTTCAGCAAGGTCCATTCAGCCTAAACTTTAGAGAATTGAGACTAGGTCTGCTCATGAACCTAACTTTTAATTACTATTAAAAAGTAATAAAATTAGTATTTTTAAAATAAAAAATAAGTTAAAAATGTATTATTTATTGGTCAAAATACCTCAACAATTCTTTGTATTCGTGTATTTTTTCAATTTAATATTTTACTCAAAATTACAATAATTTAATCCTTTCAATATTTTCCTTTCAAAATTATTCTTTATTGAATTGACATCAATATTAACACGACATCACTTGTTGACATGATATATGAAATGAGTTAAAAATATTGACATAATAATACCATATCACTTTGATGTGTTAATGTGACAGTGTCACATGATATCGATATGCTGATGTAGATATGGCATGTAATATATCAAGAAAGGCACTATGTGTTACACTTTCTTTCAACACCCACTCATGTCCTTTCTTTATTTTCTTTGAAAATATTATGTACTTGTTGAGGTTCTATTCCATCAACTTTAAATCATTTAATTTATTATATATTGCTTTTGTTTGTTTTTTTCTTTTCTTTTCTGCTTTTTCTTTTTTTTTCTTTCTCTCTCCTTTCACCTTCTCCTTTTTAAGTATCAATTGCCGGTCAGCGATTGTCACCACCGGCTACAAGTCATTGACCAAAATTCACCGATTACAGTCATTGGATGCAAGTTATCGATCACCAGTCCTTAAAGAAAAAGGTCCGAAGAGAGAGAAAAAAATGAAAAAAGAGGGAAAGAAAGAAAAAATAAGAAAGAATATGAGGAAAGAAAAGAAAATAAAAGATAAATAAAAGTAATATATAATTAAAAGTAAAAGTTTAAAATTAGTGATTTTGATGTCATGTTAATATTATATGAATATTGATGTTAATTTTGTAAAAAGTAATTTAAAAAGAAAAATATTAAAAAAATTAAATTAAAATAATTTTTAAAATTAAAAAATTTAATTGTTATAATTTTTTATAAAATAATTAAATTAAAAAATGGACAAATACAAAAACTGTTGAGGTATTTTGACCTTTATTTCTTTGAAAAAAAGTACATAACTTCATGCAAGCTTATAGAGCCGGACAAAAGCCCAATCCATGACAAGTCTGGACCGTCTGGTGAGACGTGGCCGAATCCTAGCTGGATAAGGACATTAATGATTTATGGAATACACAAATACAAGGCGTCTTATGTTTTTCTCCCACGCAAGTTTGTGGTTTCCGCAGCAGACGTATCTCGTCGCAAGTTTCTGGAATCAAAAACTCTCAGTTCACTGTCTACCGACGTGACTATAGCGCCAGCTGGTAATTGAAGGCTACAACGTGGCTTGACCACCCTCTTCATCTTCGGGTGCTGCTACCACCTAGAAACCCAAACGTTTCCAGATCAAGAAGTGGAGCGCCGTTGCTCTCTGGGCCTGGGGTCCGTAACATCTAAATTCCTGGATTCTGCTTTTCTTTAATGGGTTAAATTAGAGTGCCTTAATCTCAATTTTCTACTTTGGGAAACGGAAAAAGGCAACGACGCCTGAGAGATTCGAACTCTCGCGGGGGAACCCCATGTACTTAGCAGGCACACGCCTTAACCACTCGGCCAAAGCGTCGTTGTTGACGGGTATTCAACTACCCATTAAATAAAAAGAATTTTTCTTTAATTCTCTTCCACACACAATTCTGACGCGAAAAAGAACAAAGTTTTGGGTCATTGTGGTTGAGTCATGTCACGTCGTGCTCGTACCATCAAAAATGAGGCAAACCTTTCTGTCCACTTTCAATCGTGGACGAATAACAATGAGGCTTCTGGTTGCCCATCTAAAATGAAAAAACGAAAAGGATTTCAGAAAGGTGAAACCTTCCTTTTGCTCAATAATTCAACTGCCCATGCTATGCTCCCGATTTGTTCCATGGGAGTGCTTCCTTAGATTTCTAACACGTAACAAGGTTCAAACTCGTTTCATCAACATTCCTTCTCCCCATTTGGAGATTAGATTTAAAGTTCATATTGTTCTCTCACATACGTTGGGCAGAAAGATCCCAATGTCACCTAGCAAGCTAGAGAACAGGAGCAGCTTTCAGATAATGGTAATGGTACAATATGATTCCAGTGTTTTACCCCCTGAGCAAGGAGCATGTACTATGTAAACAGCATTTTCAAATGAGGCCTTTCACTTGTACATTTACAGTAAATAAGAGCAATGAAATTAGGGAAACAAGACAATTTTCCAGGTATAATTTACTTGATTCAGATTCACTGTTGTTAATGAAGTGTTCTAATACCTCAATAATTACTAAATAATTAAAGGAACACTCATCATTAACATTACCTTCCAGTAATTTCCTGGAATCCGCCATTGATCAACTCTAATCAATGGTGCAACAGGAAAATCAAGCAGAATGAAAAGTTATGCAAAGATGCTCTAATTTGTGTAGGCAGATGATAAAAGTACAGCCCCAACGTTTAGCTATGCTAGACGAGGGATGTCCCCAAATTATTTACAGCATCTCAATTCGCAAATCAAATGGAATCCTTGAGTCCCTGAAGCCACCTAACAGCAATTGGACTCCTCACAAGATGAACTCCATCACTCCACTCAATCGACCCAAATGCTTGTGAAGCAACAGCAGGCAAGGCCAAGCCATCACTTGCAAAGGTAATCTCGTAGCTTAGCGTATGGTTTTCTGCACTGAATTCAAGCTTACTTGGGGAAACACTGATTTCAACACCAGGCGGAGCATTCACTTTAGCTTCATAAACTGCATCAACTGAAGGCCCAACATTTTTCACTGTCCTCTTATATTCAACAGCATGATCATTAGAATCAAAAACAACAGAGAATGATGGATAATTAAGATTGCCTGGTGTAGCCAATTTCCCTTCACATACATCTGGACCAGTAGGCTCCCTGACAAAAACTGCAATTTGCTTTGAGTCATAGCCAATTGAGCAAAGGAATGCAACATAGTCACTATCATCAATATCATATACCAATCCAGGCATAAGAGCTATGTTGGGATCCACATGACCAGCACCATAAACAAATGGTGATGATTCTACACCAGTAGCAAGATCCTTAATGGTATTTCCCGAGTTATCTAAACTGTAAGCAGTTGTCATCAAGGCAGATTTTATGGCAGCAGGTGACCAATTGGGATATGCCTTTATGAGCAGAGCAGCCAATCCGCTAACATGAGGACACGACATTGAAGTACCTGAAATGATATTGAAATTAACTCTTCTAGTATCAATGTTCAACTGAGATGGACCAGTGAATCCAGTCCATCCAGCCAAGATATTAACACCAGGAGCAATGACATCGGGTTTGAGAATTTCCGGGGTCAAATGGTTTGGACCACGGCTTGAAAAAGCAGCAACCTTTGGAGCTGCTGGTGAAGGCCCGATCACTGTTCCACGGAACACAATTGTAGCCGTAGGAAACTGACTTCTTTTGATATATTGCCAGATCTCATTACCTGCTTTCTCACCCACCGTAGTAGCTGGTATAAGATGAGCATCAGCAATGAGTTCTTCACCACTCTCAGCAGTGTTTGCCAGTATCATTCCTAACCCACCAGCAAGCTTCACTGCACTTCCTTTTTCAACTCTAGCATTGCCTCCCCTATCACAAAGAACAATCTTGCCTTGAACCTTTGATGGACTTAGACTCCCCATAAAGCAATATCTGTTTCCAGAGTCACCAGCATAAACCAAAGGAAGCTTAATATCAACTAGAGGGTCACCAGAGTACAATGAAACACCACCGAAAATCCTGCCATCACCAAGAATCGCATCAGCTGGAAATTCCCTGTCTATGGTGGAAGCACCGACCGTTAAAATCCAAGGCGCAATGTTAACAGCAGTGTATGGACCAGGACCGGAATTCCCAGCAGAACATGACACAACAATACCATGTTGAGCAGCACCAAAAGCCCCAATTGCTATGGAATCATGATCATACTGAGGAGCATATCCTGTGGCTCCCACAGATAAAGATATCACATTAACACTTTCAGCAATTGCTTGGTCCATGGCTGCAAGTATATCAGAGTCGAAACAACCTAAACTCCAACAAATTTTGTATGCCGCAATCCGTGCTTTTGAAGCCATACCACGAGCCACCCCATATGCAAATTCGAAAAGGCTGGCATTAGAAACCACAGATCCAGCAGCAGTTGAAGCAGTATGCGTGCCATGACCTTCAGTATCTCGTGGAGACTTGGATTCTTTTGTTTCATCCATTGGTCCTTCAAGATAAGACTCATAGCCTTTGTAAAAGGCTCTTGCACCGATTATTTTTCGGTTGCAAGCGGAAGCAGGAAAGTCAGGTCCTGTCTCACAGATACCTTTCCAGCTATCCGGAATAGGGGACAGCCCCGAGTCTTGAAAACTCGGGCGTTCCGGCCATATTCCGGTATCCAGGACTCCGATTATAGCACCTTCGCCATAATAGGAGTTCTGCCAAAGACCTACACCATCCGAAAGGCCTAAGAACTGAGGTGTTCGAGTAGTGTGGATCTGACGAACCTGGTCAGGAATCACAGAAAGGATTCCAGGAAGTTCCCTGAGTTTCTCAGCCTGCGTAGCCGTGAGGCGAGCGGAGAAGCCATTGATGGCACGTTCGTAGGTGTAGAGGAGCTTGGTGGGGTGAGGGGAAGGAGGGAGAGAATGGATGATGGAGGAGTACCAGTGATGGTGAGAGGAGAAAAGGGATGGCTTGTGTGATTTGGACACGTGGATGATGAAGTTTTCTGGACGGTCTGATGAAGAGGAGGAGAAAGGGATGAAAAGGAGAGAGAAGAAAAAAAAGAAGGAAATAGCCATGTGGATTTCTCGCCGTTCTCTCTGTTCTTTTCCGGGGAAACTGGAGATATAAATTGTTTGAGCTACTTTGTTGGGTTGTTCTGTCTGAAAGTGTGGAGTATGTATAATGCTGCAAACAGCGTCCACGAGTATGGGCGCCCACGTCACCTAACCACAAATGTTGGTAATTATTGATCAGGATCAATTTTCGTTTCCCTGTTAATAATTTGATTTACACGCTGCACGAACCTGGGTAAATGTTACTTAAGGTTAATAAGCTTCGTTAATGGCTAAGATTAAATAGATGCTTTCTTGTAAGACTTGGATTCTTGGGACCAATGATAGTCTCCCATTTCTGATGGGTCCAAAGACATGAATAATGCCTTTAAATTAGCACAGGTCCAAAAGCCAATTTCTTTGGAATTTTTTTTTTTTAAAGATAGACTATAAATTTATGATGGATGAGCTAAGCTACTATTGGTTTTTGCTGAGAGAAGGAAGGTTCGGGGCTCAGTTGGTGATGTTACTATTGGTTTTTGCTGAGAGAAGGAAGGTTCGGGGCTCAGTTGGTGATGTTTGGGTGGGTCCAACTCATCACAACCCTAATTGATGATTTTTAATGGACAAGAGGACAAACAAACTTGCCAGATCTCTTGGACCATGGCAGCTTCACTACAAGCCAAGAACGAGAGCAAGTGACTGTAACAGAGAATGTTCAAATTTTCAGTCTAGAGTTTTGCATACAAAGCAAAGGCAGGGGATTACTTCTATTGAGACATTTTATTGAAAAATAATATATTTTATAAAATTTAAACATTTTACATTATTAAGGTACATAAAGGTATAAATGTTTTAAATAAGTAAATTTATTATGATCTTGTTACAAAGAAGGAAAAAAAATGAGTTCGTACGTACACATGATCGGGTTAAGTTTTGAGAAAATTCAAATTCTCTCTTTACGCGAGAGTATACACGTGAGCTAAATCCAAGTTAATTTTTGTACCTTAGCTTTAATTTTTTCTTCTAAGCTTTCTTAGCCTTTGATTGAATCAAACTTAGATTCTACTATGTTGACTGAGTTTTTCTTAATTTACTGCATGTCTATTTGACTGAGAATACATGCTAACCAGAGTTTTCTCAATCCCTTGATTCGTTGTAATGTTCACCTCATTCTCTTAATTTTATACAACGTTCATTTTATTTCCCATCTATAAATATAGCCTCCTTACCTTAGTCACAACACACACCAAGCCTCTCATCTCCTCCTTTCTGTTTTTTGCATATTTTCTCTGCTTTCTTTCCTTCCTCGTTAGGTTCTTCTTTTTCTTTAAAAAGTCTTTCTACTATCTTTGTTATCTGTTAATAGTTTATGCAAACTATAAGGAAGGGTTTGTTGAATATTAGAGGATAGCCGCTACAGTCTTTTTGTATCGAGTTTTGTACTCCGAAAAGGTAAAAATTATCCTTAAAGATAGTGATACCACTCCTCAGACTTCTTACTGCATTACTTGGTTTATTTTATTTTCATTTGTTTTGTAGTTTTTTTATAACAATCTTAAGGATAATGAATTCTCATGTTGATAATGCTGCTACCACTATTTCTACTGCTGCCTCTGTCCCTACTACCACCACCACTATTAATGGTTACACCATGGCTCCTACTCCGTTGACCATTCCTCTTATGCCTTCAATCTCATATGTTAAACCATTTTCAAATATTTTCAAAATTAAGGTTTTTGATGGCAAAAACTTCAAAAAATGGTAAGAAAAGACTTTTTTCAATCCTTAATATTTGTGGGGTGGTTTTTGCGCTAATTGATTCAAAGCCAAATAATGTCAAGATTTTGGAATCATGGATGCACGCAAGTAAGGTATGCAAACATACGATCATTAGCACACTTTCTAATGAGATGTTTGATGTATATAGTCCCTTCAAAAAAGCAAGCAAATATAGGAGTCAATGATTGCTAAATACACTACTGAAGATGTTGGGAAATAGAAGTTCATGATTGGCAATTCCTACCGCTGGAAGATGACAAATGACAAAGACATTAAGAGTTAAATCAATAAATACCACAAGTTAGTGGATGATTTGAAAGTTGAAAAAAGTAACTTGAAATAAGAGTTTGTTGTTGGGTTGCTAATTGAAAAGCTACCAGAATCCTAGAATGGCTACAAGCAACAACTGAAACATAAAGAAAAATAGTTATCACTTGCAGACTTGATTGTGCACATCATCATTGAAGACACAACTCGAAAGGAGATAAAGGTTTTCAAAGTTAAGAAAATTGTAACTAAAGCCAATCTGGTACAAGGTAGAACCTAACGTCAACAGAGGTACCCTCATAAACCTGATTATAAACCTAAAGCTCCTTATCCCATTTTTAAAAAGAAGGATAGTTGTTTTGTTTGTGGAAAGCCAGAGCATCATGCAGCACAATGTAGGAAGAAAGCAAAGAGAAATGGCAAACCTGGTAATCCAAGAGTCAACTTGGTCAAAGTAAATGAATTTGATGATGTAATTGTTGTGGTCATTTCGCAAGAAAGTATGATGGCTAGTGTGAAGGAATGGGCAGTAGACTCAGGTGCCACCGTGCATATTTGTACAAAAAAAATACCTTTACCTCCTATGCTCCAGTAGGAGAAAGATAAAAAATAATATACCTTAGTGATTCTTGAACTGCTCAAGTTCTTGGTAAAGGGAAAGTCCTTCTCAAGCTCACATCTAGCAAGACCCTAGCTTTGAATAATGTTCTTCATGTTCCCAATATGAGGCCAAACCATAATTTTTATGACTTTATTGGGCAGGGTTGGGGTGAAAGTGTCGTTCGAATCTGATAAGATCGTAATGATAAAAAATAATGTGTTTGTGGGTAAGGTTATTGCAATCAATGACTCTTTGTACTTGAAATTTTAATGAATGAAAATGCTAGTTTTTCCCCTTACTTGATTAACTTTATTGATATATGGCATGGTAGACTAGGATATGTTAGCATTCCCTATATTAAGAAAATACAATCATTAAGTTTAATTTCTATTATTAAAAATGGATGCTTTAATAAGTGTGAAATATAGACTGAAACGAAATCAACTAAAAAAACTTGTATTTCAGTAAATAAAAAATCTGAATTATTAAGTTTAATTCATATTGACTTAAGAAGTTTAAAATAAACTATGATTAGAGGCGGTAAGCAATACTATATTACATTTATTGATGATTATTCTAGATTTACTAAAATTTATTTATTTAGGCAAAACATTAAAAGAAATATTGAACTCTATAGTTGTTGGTTCTAATACGCATGAAAATTTATGGGATAAAGCTTTATTATCTGCATGTTATATTCAAAATAGAATTTCTTATAAGAAAATCGGTAGGACACCTTATGAATTATAGAAAGACTACTCTCTTAACTTAAAATATTTGAAAATGCGGACTTTAAGGAGAGAAAAATTGGCTTTAAGACATTTAATTACATGTTTATCGGTTATAGTGAACATAATGCTGCATATAGATTTCTTGAATTAAAAAGTAATGTTCTTGTATTAAAAAGTAATGTTCTTGATTATAATACAATTATTGAAATAAAAAATACTGAATTTTTTGGGCATATTTTTCCATTGAGAACTAATATAATTTCTTGTGCACTTTTTACTAAAAATGATGTCAAAGTACAAAATGATGATTAGAGATGGAGTAAAAGACCAAGGAAAAAAATTCTTTTGGTAATAATTTTTATACTTATTTTGTAGATAATGATCCTTTAACTTATGTTGATGCAATTTCTTCTAAAAAATGTCCATTTTCAAAAAAAGTCATACAAAATGAGATTGATTCGATTTTACAAAATCAAACTTGAAAATTAGTTGATTTACCACCGAGAGCCAAACCAATTGGTTGCCAATGGATTTTTAAATAGAAATTTAATCTTGCTGGTTCTATTGATAAATACAAAGTTAGATTAGTTGTAAAACGTTTTACTCAAAAATAAAATTTTGACTATTTTGATATTTTTGCTCCGGTAATAAAAATTTCATCTATTCGTGTTTTATTTACCTCAGCTTCAATTTACAAACTTGTTGTTCATCAAATGGATGTTAAAACCATTTTTTTTAGATGGTGATTTTGAAGAAGAAATTTATATGGCACAATCCAAGGGATTTATTTTTCTTAGACAAAAAAACAAAGTTTGTAAATTGACTAAATCTTTACATGGTTTGAAATAAGCACCAAAACAATGGAATGAGAAATTTGATCAAGTTCTTGTTAGTAATGGATTTTCTACTTTTGGAGTTGATAAATGTGTATACACAAAAATGGTTGATAGTGATGTGATTATTAGCTTATATCTTGATAATATACTTATTTTTGGTACATGCATTAATGCGGTCAATAAAACAAAATATTTCTTGGCTTCTAAATTTGATATAAAAGATTTGAAAAAAGCCAATGTTATTTTTGATATTAAAATCATAAGATGTGATAGTAGCTTAATGTTAACATAACAGCATTATATTAAAAGGTTACTTAAAGGTTTAGATATTTTGATGTCACACCTGTGAGGTTATGACAGTAATATCCAATTAAAAAAATATAAGTGATAGTATAGTTCAATATAAGTATGCACAGATTATTGGGAGTTTGATACATTTGATGAATTATTCTCAACTTGATATAGCTTATGCTATGTGTTGACTGAATAGATATACACAAAGTCCCAATCAAGATCATTAGACTGTCTTGAGTAGAATGATAAAATATTAGAAAGGTACCATAAACTATAGCATCTTATTCAATAGATTTCTTATTGTATTAGAAGAATACAATGATATTAACTAGATCTCATATTCAAATGAGATAAATTCTACTAATGGTTATGTATTCAACCTTGGTAGATGCGTTGTAACTTGAAAATCAGCCAAACAAATAATAATTACTAAATCTACAATGAAGTCTGAATTTGTAGCTTTAGAGTTGGCTGGCAATGAGGTTGATTGGTTGTGAAATCTCTTAGCAGATATTTCTTTTGGGATGAAGCCAACACCTTCTGTGTCTACGCATTGTGATTGTCAAGTGGCAATAGTGATTGCAAAAAATAAAACTTTCAATGGTAAAAATAGACACATTCGTTTGAGACATGATGTAGTAAAACAGCTACTTAGAGATGAAATTATATTCATTAATTATGTGAAGTCGGAGTTGAACTTGGCTTATCCTCTAAGTAAACCCCTGGGAAGAAAATTAATTAATGTTACATCGAGGGGAATAAGACGAAAACCAATGGAGGAAATCAATAAATAACGGTAACCCAACCTATATGATTGGAAATCCCATGAATTAGGTTTATATGAGTAATAAAAAGTTATTTATTAATAAATTGATACACTATTAAAAGTATTGTCCTTCTTATGGTATGTGAACAATGTAAAAATGTAATGCAAGAAAGGTTGAGTTAAGCTTTTAATGAATTTTATATCTCTTATAACTAGTGTATTAAACTGCAATATACACATGATAGAATCAACCTATACAAGTGTGGAGTGGGACCGCTTTTATGAGAATTGTGGCAAATTCTCTAGAGCACTTATGAATAATCAGGCATGTACATGCTTATTCTCGCAAATCGCGTTGAACAATAGAAATTGTGAGGGTATAATGTAATTGATGAAAATTATATTTCATTTAAAAATTTTTGGTTCATATAAGTTATAAACTTCACCAAAATTCTGTAGTTTATGTTTCATTCTCTCTATGGGTGGTTCATAACTTAAAAAAAACCAGTTACGATGCGTTACACTCAAATGAAATTTGACACAGCAAAACTTCTGATGAAACCTTACGAACTATGTGGAGGATTGTTGAAAATAGTATATTTCATAAAGTTCAAACATCCCACATTGCTAAAGTACATAAAGGTGTGAGTGCTTTAAATAAACAAACCCATTATGGGTTTGTTTCAAAAAAGGAAAAGAGAGTGGGCTTATACGCACACAAGATCGGGCTAGGCCTTGAAAAAATTTTGATTCCCCTTACGTGCGAGTATACACGTGGACTAGCCCTATGTGAACACATGATAACCAGGGTTTTCCTAGCCGCCTAATTTGGTGTAAAGTTCGCCTCATTCTCCTGATCGGGTGCAATGTTCACTTCATTCCCTTCACCTCATTCTCTTGATTGGGTGCAACACTCACTTCATTCCTTGCCTATAAATACTGTCTCCCTACCTCAGTCACAACACACACTAAGCCTCTTATCTCCTCCCTTCTTTTCTCTGTATTTTTTCCCTAGGTTTTTCCTAACCCCTTGATTTGGTGTAACTTTCAAATCATTTTTCTGATTTGGTGCAACGTCCATTTCATTCTTTGCCTATAAATACTGCCTCTCTACCTCAGTCACAACACACACTAAACCTCTTATCTCCTCCTACTTCAGTCACAACACACATTAAGCCTCTTATCTCCTTTTCTTTTTTCTCTATATTCTTTCCTTAGGTTTTTCCTAACCTCCTGATTTGGTGCAACGTTCACCATATTCTCCTAATTGGGTGCAACGTTCACTTCATTCTTTACCTATAAATATTGCCTCCCTACCTCAGTCACAATGCACACTAAGCCTCTTATCTCCTCTTCTCTATTTTCTACATATTTGCTTTGTATTCTTTCTTTCTCTGCTGGGTTCTTCTTTTTCTTTAAAAAAACTTTTTGCTGTTTTTGTTATCCCTTAGTAGCTTGTGCCAACTATAAAGAAAAGTTTGTTAAATTTTGAAGGATAATCACTACAGTTCTTTTTGCATCAAGTTTTGTATTCTAAAAGGGCAAAAATTATCCTTAAGGATAGTGATACCATTGATTGCATCAAACTCAAACTTTACCATGCTGACTAAATTTTTCTTGATTTGCTGCAACGTCTACCTAACTGAGTATACATGTAAACCTAGTTTTTCTCAACCCCATGATTTGGTGCAACGTCACCTCATTCTCCAAATTTGGTACAATGTTCACTTTATTCCTTACTTATAAATACAGTCTCCTTACCCCAGTCACAACACACACTAAGCCTCTTATCTTCTCCTCTTTATTTTTTGCATATGTTCTCTACTTTCTTTCCTTCCTCACTGGGTTCTTCTTTTTCTCTAAAAAATCTTTCTGTTGTTTTTGTTATCCTTTAATAATTTATACAAACTATAAGAAAGGGTTTATTGAATCTTGAAGGATAACCGCTATAGTCCTTTTGCACCTAGTTTGTATTATAAAGAGATAAAAATTATCCTTAAAACAATGATACCATTGATTGAATCAAACTCAAACTCTACCATGCTGACTGAGTTTATCTTAATTTGCTACAATGTTTACGTGACTGAATATACATGTTGACCAGGTTTTTCTCAAGCCCCTGATTTGGTGCAATGTTTAACTCATTCTCCTGATTTGGTGCAATGTTTACTTCATTTCTTGCCTATAAATACAGTCTCCCTACCTCATTCGTAACACACACTAAGCCTCTCATCTACTCTCTCTGTTTTCTGCATATTTTCTTTGTTTTCTTTCCTTCCCTGTTAGGTTCTTCTTTTTCTTTAAAAATGTTTTCTGTTATTCTTGTTATCCCTTAGTAGTTTATGCAAACTATGAAGAAGGGTTTGTTAAATTCTAAAAAATAACCGCTACAATCTTTTTACTTTGTAGCGAGTTTTGTACAATGATACCACGATTCAAATTTCTTACTGTATTACTTGCTTTATTTTATTTTTATTTGTTTTCAGGTTTTTTTCTAACAAATTCAACTAGCTTAGTAGCAGAAGCACCTTAAATTACTAATAAACAAGTTATAGTTTACGCCAAGCATTTTTCTCTTCCCAAAATGGTTGGTAAAGATCTAAAACAATGATCGAATAATGGTGGGAATTATTTTATTGTGGCTGCTCGCTCGAAACTCAAGAGCATACACTATCCTTCCAACTATCAAACACAGGCTGATATTTATTAATTTCTGACAGTGCAGTAGTTTATAAAGTATAAACTCAAAGAGATAAAAGCTAACGAGCCATATGCGTGCACGATGTACATTAGTTCATCACCATGCTTGCTTTATGCGGTTCTGCGGTTGGAAGCTTGATGCCGTTTCTGCCTTTGTAGGACCAATGCAACAGTTGCCACCATCGATACCTTTCGAAAGGACGACATTACACTGCCATGCCCATGCTGGTGATGAAATATGGGCTTCCATAAACCAAGTAGGAAGATAATTCAAAATTCAATCTTTTTCTGTTTTCATGAGCAGTGATCAATGCTCAGTGGGTCCAAAACTAATAAATTCATTTAAGAGAAGAGAGTAGATACTGAGCATTTTGGGCGTATAAACTTTTTGAAGGATGAATGACTTGTTGAACGACCATTTATCTGTGAGGTTTAGATCAGATTCAGATGTAACCAACGATTTTTGCTGTGGGATTCAATGGGATGCATTTCTCAGGGGTGTCGAAATCTTATCTTCCTTGGTTTCTTGTGAGACAGAATTTTAAAAAATAAATACAAAAGCTTATTAACCAACAAGACAAATTGCAGTCTCTTTGTCCATCAAGATTCAAAGCCAACTTAAAAAGGAGAAATAATGGATTCAAGACCAAGGCTGGTATGTCATGGGAGGTTTATGTCCCTCATCTTGCACCTCTACTTACCTTCATTCTATTATTGAAGACTGGATAATATTGTTTATCTACTAGTACTATCAATAGCCCATTTTCTCAGTCCCAAACCATGAAATTGCCGCCCTTGTTACGTTGCTTGTCATCTTTTGTACTTATATAACAAGGGAGAGAGAGATACATAAACTTTTGTTGATTACCTTTCTGTAGAATGCCTAAATGATCAAAATGCAGAATCAGAGAAAAGAGTAAAATTAATATTATCGGGTAACATGAATTCCTGCAAGCAAACCCCCTGCCAGAGCAGTTTCATTGCATGCACCTTTATAAAATGACCAAGATCAGACTTCAATTATTTATCAGACAGTATAATTAGGCCCATACCATTGCTAAATGTAATCAATACAAGTCCACTCCAATAGAGAGCTCAAAGTTGACCATTTTTCACCTATACCAATCCTTAATAAGTCAATGTAAGCTTGCATGAAGTTTATCAAGTTATCTAATGCTCCTGTGTCCCATTAAAAGACTAAAGGTCAAAACAAATCTGCAATTGAGAAGTAAACCACTAAATATAAACAAATAGGGTTAATCTTGTCTTTGTCAATGTATTTGATCAAAGTTTTATAAGAAAATTTCCTCATTAAACTTAGCTTGGATGGTGCTAACTGAACAGTAAATTATGATGAGATAACCAAAAGGTTGCAGTAAAAATAAAGATATGTGCTGATGGTTATTGACAACAAGAGCTATAACAGGCTTTTGTACAACCACAGCAAAAATTTACCATTTTAAATTTATGGAAAAATGGCCCATAACAGCAGCAAGCGCAAGCTGAGCATGAATGTCCCTCACATTTGTAACATTTCAGACAAGTAGTATTCTCCAAGCAGCTACACTGAAGGCTTTCAGACTTACATGACATACAGCAAGCGGAAAAGCTTGGCATCTTTAAGTGAAACGTGCAACTAAAACAGCAGCAGACAGAAGAGAAACTACAACTCCTTTCCCTGCTCAAGATTAGTACATATAACTTTAGATGGTTGCCCTGAACACTACAAGATAAGCATCCATTCAATGTCAATATGAGAAAGCCTTTGTATAATATATGTCAAGTGGAACTATAGCTCCAATCCAATCTTCAAATCACTTAAACCCAGTATATCAATATGACACTGAGAGTCCATTCATTTATTTATAGTACTCTTACATTAGTTCTCCATATCATAAACAATTTTATAGTGCACATCGTTTGAATTACTCTTTTTTTCTACCACGTACAGAAGCCAATGTTACCATAGTCAAAGTTAAACATAAAAGAGTACTTTATAGTCTAGAGTAGAAGTAAGAAAAGAGTACCACAAGTTCTTCCAGCAGTGATGGGCTTTGTGGATATTCTGAGTTCTGGTAAAGGAAAAGGATGATGCAGTTTTAGTCAGCATAAGTAGAGTTGAAGAAAAAGAACAAAAAAAGGAAAAAGAAATGAAGAGAGATTCAAGGCATGTACTTAGTTACTAAAGGATCATGTTTAGCCCCAACAAAGTCATCAACCCTGTCAATTGGTAGTTAGTTCACAGTCAAATGTGATCCTAAAACCGTAGAGTACATATGCATGCTTAAGAATGGACTGGAAAATTAAGCATACGGTATAATCTGATTAATTATATAGTAATATGTAAAGCAATAAGGAATTTGGACATACTCTTTGCAGTATCTAGAAGCAGGTTGAAGGCCTTCAACCGATTTTAATTCTTCCTGATTGCATGAAATTTCAAATAAGTAGGTAGTCATGTATTAATCTCTTTGTAAATAAATTTTCTTCTATTTTATAAAGGCATCCCACGGCAATCCTACTATCAAAAGAATAGCCTTCATAAATCTTTCATTGTCAGAAGACAAAGTCCTTAGAAAATATCATACTATGTCCAAACTTAGAAGTCATTAACACTGATAGGAGAGTTAAACAACCCTGTTTCTCTCTTCTATGCTTCAAAGAAAATGGAACAAGGAATATAACCCCCATTATATCCTACTACTATTAGCAACTTAAATTCTTTATGGAAGAAAATGGAAAGAGTTCCATTGGATGCTGTTTGAAATATGCAAAATACATGCCATCAATATCCATAACTCTCAATTTCTCTTGAAGCAATCTTATTGCAAATTTGTGTATATTTGCAAGAATGAACGAAACATATGGAACATTACAATCTAAATGGATAAATAAGATTTGGTCAATTTGTCTTTCACAGCAAGCCTTGCACAGCATGCAAATTGAGATATAAACTCGCACCAATTCTTGACACAAGTCCCGTCCAAGATATTTATATAAAGAAGGTGCTGATAGAGCTAAAACCAATTAAATCAAGACTAGCTACTTGTTTGAGCAGTGGACTCACTTGTTCTAAATCACTCACTGAACGTTCAATTCACCGGAAAAATTTTCTCAAGGGGCTATGAATTGATTTCCATTTTACTTAAGGAACTGCATGAGTATTTCCCCTTTTCTTTCTTTTAACTAATTATTTCTCTCTCTCTCTCTTAGTGCTCATACTTACTCCTCGGGATATAATGTTCATTCTTGAACCAGTATTTCCAGAATCATCCTAATCTTCATGCATGTTTAGAGCAGAACTAAGGAATTTACGAAAGCAGAAGTACACAGTGGAATTCCTTTCATTGCTTAAATAAAATTTAAGCCGTCAATCATCATTAAGTATTGTCATTGAATTTCGAAAATAGTATTAAAAAAAATCCACATTCTCAAATTAAGTAGACCCTTCTAATTTTTGACCAAAAACTCTTCAAATTAAGTAGTTGACCAACCAAATACTAGCAGTCAAAAGAGACAGAACAGGTTATACACTGAAATACAACTCCAATTCTTTTAAAAGCAACCGGAAGGAAAATCGAAGAAAATGAACGAACCTGAAGCAAACCAATCTCTCTCTCCAAAGCGTGAACCTTAAACATCTGTGTCCGCTTCCCATACAAATCCAGGATTCCTGGTGGAGACCTTGGGCTCACTGCTGTCGCTTCGGGTCTAGACTCACTCGAACCATCCATCAAGAAATCACCTGAAGTCACTCTTGCGAAGGAATGCGGTAGCAATGATAACGATAGTTTTCCTTCTGAACCATTGAAGAGAGTTTCTGCTTTATATAATTAACATTAACGTTGTTGGGTGCGCGAAA
Source organism: Theobroma umbraticum (assembly GCF_002168275.2). NCBI lineage: Eukaryota > Viridiplantae > Streptophyta > Magnoliopsida > Malvales > Malvaceae > Theobroma > Theobroma umbraticum. The sequence continues at coordinate 5,265,016 of NW_018397267.1, read as the reverse complement.
GTCTAAGTGGAAGTAACCATTCAAACAGAAGATAAAAGAGAAGAGTGTTTGTTTAGTGTATAAAAGTGGAGTAGTTGAGTTGAGCGCTGAGTTTGGAGTTTTGGAGTCAGAAATACTGAAACGTTGGCTTCTGGGGTTTGCTGAGATGCTGAAGAGAGTGCAGAGGACACGTGACCGTCTGTCACGTAGGATCGAGGAAAATGAATGGTGCTACTGTTACTACTACTCAGTTTTAGGTTTAT
>NW_018397267.1:5262095-5264674 GCF_002168275.2 Theobroma umbraticum | reverse complement strand
TGTAATCACATTACATTGTAATGTACCAAACGCCACCTTAAATTATTAGATAGAGACTGAAAACAAGATACTGTATAATCACTGAGAGTACATGTCAAGTGGGAGCCTAGGCTGTGCCACAGCCTCAAGTGGGAATTTTTTAGGAGTGGAAAGCCCGAAAGTTTCCTCCATATTGAGATCTTCTTTTGCCATGTTACCAGGCAATTTCCAAGTAAACCCATGTAAAAGATTAGCCAAACTTGCTTGAATGACCTTAATCCCGAGAGGATATCCAGGGCACATCCTCCTTCCAGCCCCAAACGGGAGCAGCTCAAAATCATGTCCTTTGACATCGATAGCCTTCCCAATGAATCTGTCGGGGCAAAATTCATCGGGGTTGTCCCAAAGAGTAGGGTCTCTCCCGATTGTCCATACGTTTACGAGAACTCTAGTGTCCTTAAGAATGTCATAACCAGCTATTTGGCAGTCTGCTCGAGCAAGGCGAGGCACCAGCATGGGTGCCACAGGGTGCAAACGCATAGTCTCTTTAGCAATTGAGTTGACGTAGGGTAGGTTCGCAATGTCATTTTCTTCTACCCATCTATCTCTGCCGATTACCCTGTCTAGTTCTTCCGTGGCCTTCGCAAAAATTTCTGGCTTTTTCAAAAGCTCCGAAAATGCCCATTCTATGGTCACTGCTGAACTCTCGGTTCCACCAGCTATCAAATCCTGAAACATCCGTAATTCAAATATTACTAAAAACATAAACTAATGTTGCCCAAAATGAGAAATCAACTGTCCATTTACTTTTCTTTTCTTTTTCTTTTGTAAAGGAAATTTTCTGATAGGTGTAACTCCATCTTCCATAGGCAGAAAGGGAAAGCAACCAAAAAGTCTTTAATAATTCATATTAAAGCCAAAAACAATAAAAAAAATTTAGTGATGCACGGAGCCCACTGGGAAGCGCACTACACAAACATCACATCTGTGTGTCTGCTTCACCAATAACAACAATAAACAATGACTTCACCATCTTTTAATTAAGAAGTTACTCAGTTTTTTTTCTCTCCTTTTTTACGTGGAAGAGAATGGCTACTTTAATTATTTATGATGACAAGAAATAATGAAGTCTGAATATGCATTCCATTATTGATATATCCTTTGTGCAAGAAGGTTATTTCCCTTCTAAGTGGGGATGGAAACTGACTTGCAGGTCCCTCCTTTTGTTATGCTATGAGTATCCAATTTCTTTCTTTTTTTCATTTTTAGCTTAAAGTCGGAGTGATATGATGGCAACTATACATCGACCTTTCTAGTAAATTGCAAGGAAATTGAAATGATCAAGGACTTGATGACTTGATCTAGGTCAAGACTCAACAAGGCACCACTCAATTTTGAGTAGACAGCCAGACAGCGAACAGAAAATCCACGAACGTGTATTCTTGGTTTATATTTTATAAACAAACAGAAATTTCAATAAATATTCTATTTCTCTATTGGCTAAAAAAATGATCTTTTTACGCACATAGAGAGAGAGAGAGAGAGAGAGAGAGAGGGGGAGGGAGGTGACCCGTTACCTGAGTAAATGCCTTAACACCATTCCTTTCAAGCTTGACATCAAGATTGGGATCATCAGCTAGCTGCAAAAGCACATCCACCATATCCTTAGCAACATAATCTTTGTCCCCTTTTCTCCTAGCATTATGTTCATCCAAAACGTGCTCCAAGAATCTGTCGAACTTCTTGCTCAGTGCCTTCATTCTCTTAATATAACCTTGCAAATCCAGGAAACTGAGCCAGGGAATCGAGTCGCCTATATCCAGCACCCCGTTAAGCAGGAACAACTCATCAAGCATCTCCTTGAACTCCTTCGGGGAGACAATCTCATTTTCACCAGTCCCATCCGTGTATTTTTTCCCCAACACCATTCTACTGATTACGTTAAGACTCAAACTCGAAAGATGATCTTTCAAACAAATTGGGGTACCGGATAAGCTGTACAAGCCTTTTAGGAACAAATTCATTTCTTCTCTTCGGATATACTCGTATGACTCTAGGCGTTTCGCACTAAAAAGTTCTGTTAGGCACATTTTACGTGCTTGACGCCAATACGGGCCGTACGGCGACCACGTAATATCAGAGTAATCGTAAGTAGTGTATTTGCCTGCGGCAATTTTAGGCCGGCCAGCGAAGGTAACATCATGAGTTCTAAGAATACTCTTGGCAATTTCAGCAGAAGAGCCCACGACAACGGGGAATGACCCGAACCGAAGTTGCATGATGGGCCCATATTTTTGGGAAAGGGCATGGATGGACCGGTGGGGAAGCGAGCCCATGAGGTTGAGGTTGCCGATTATGGGCCAGGGCTTTGGACCCGGCGGCAAGTTGAGTTGACGGCGACGGCGGAGACGGAGGGAGAGGAGGACGATGGCTAGTGTGGCAAGCCATGCTGCTAAGTAAGAGGCCCAAGATGGAGTTTCCATTTATTCTGTTATCTAGTAATGGGAATGGGGATGGGATGGAGGTGATGATGATGTACAAAGAGTTGAGTGTGAAAGGGTCGCAATGAGTAGCTTGTATTTATAGACGAAAAAAGGAAA
>NW_018397267.1:5218368-5261995 GCF_002168275.2 Theobroma umbraticum | reverse complement strand
GGGTTTCTTAAGAAGTCTACCCGGGTGTAGAATAAGAAAAATAGAACCACAGCAGATAATCCATTGAAAATCCCATGAAATTTGGGATTTTTACAGGAATAAATACAAGTATTCCTCATTGATAACTAAAACATTAAGCTTTTCAAAAATTCCTAGAAAGTAGAATTAGACCAGGGTTTTCAGCTAAGGAGCAAGGAAACCCCAGCCTTCGAATTGAGAAGAGAAATCGAATATGGAAATCGACCACTTACCGATGACCAAAGCAGGAAAAATTATGAAATTTCGAGAGAAGAAATACACGAAGGCGAAGATTGGGGATTGAAGATTTAAAGAGAGAAGGAAATCTGATGGCTTTTTGGGTGAGGGGGTTTCTTGAAGAAGGAAGTTCGTTGATGAAAAAGGGGGCGCAAGTCAGGAAAAGAAGAAAGAAGTTGGTGGGCAATTTCTCAAATATGTTGGAGATTTTTATTTTCGGGGGCTAAACGGAGCTGAGGGCTGAGGCAGACAACAGGTTCACCGTACACGTGCGTTTTTGTTCATTGTTTTGGATTCCTAATCCAAAATAAATGTTAATATTAGACTTCAATTCATGATTAAACCTTTTCCTTCCCTCAAAATATTAAACCCTTCATGACAAGTTCTTTCTTTTTTTCCAACATATTTTTAATTAGTTAGTTGTAATTAAAAATAGATAAAATACACATTAATGTTATCTTAAATTACTAAATACAGGTATTAGTAACACAAAATAAATACTCTTATTCGTCTCTTTTGTTTAGTATTTTTTTTTTTGTTGTGATGTCCTTAAATGAACTATTCTTAAGACAACTAATACTCTTAATTCTTTTGTATTATGAATTTATTTTTTTATTATTTTCTTATTAAAAATATTAAACATTTATATTATAAAAAATTTTAAATTTTAACATAAATAATTAAAATAAAAATTTTAATTTTAATTTTCATTAAAATAAAAAAGATAAAATGAGTAATAATTAAATAAATATTTATATCTTTTATGGGTAATCCAAATAGTTGAATATTTAAATATTTTTCAAAAAAACAAAAAGGGTAACCTTTTTATATAATGTAGTCACCTGCTCTCGGGTCTATGTTCAAAGAACAAAGGGCAAGAAACTGAAACAGAGCAACAAATGGGCATGGGTTCTTACAAAACGAAAAGGGTAACCAGAAAAGAAATTAAATATACTGCAATGCCATGATAGGAACCCTATGATTTACTACTAAAATATGTCTTCAAATGGTAAAATTAGAAGAGTAAGGTAATGTCAGATGGGAGCCACGTCATAAAAAAGGATGACGTTACTTGATCCAGCAAGAAAACTGGAAGTGTATAAAAATGTCAAAATCCAGTGATTCAATCTAATCCCATAATTCCCCCATACTGCACGGCTCTCTTCACCTATCTCTGCGAATCATAAACCAAACTTGGGTTTTTTCTCTCTGTCCTTTACGCCTTTACTTAAGGCACCCGTCTCTCTCTCTCTTGACTCCACATCAACACTTCTCCTCCACTGCAAAAAGGAAAGGATCGCTTCCTGCTCTTTCGTCTAAAGTTCAAGATTTTAGCTTTCGTTTCTTTCTCTCTCTCTTCTGTTTGGTAGCCAAGGAAAACTCTGAGAAAGCAAAGGTAAAAAAGACCAAATTCATGATGAATTATGAAAAGGGTATTAGCTAAAAAGCGTGATAGTCTTGGACTTTGCACTTTGTTTCTGGAGTTTTTGGGCTATATTTTAGTTGGATGTTAAAGTAAGTTTGTGTGTGTGTGTGTGTGTCTGTGTAATTGCAGGGATGGGTTTTGCAAGGAAACAGAACGAGTTCTTGAGTGAGATCGGGTTAAGCACTAGCAATTTGGGGTGTTTTGTGAATGGCTCCTGGAAAGGAAGTGGCCCTGTGGTTTCTACTGTGAATCCTGCTAATAATCAGGTTCTTATTCTGTGTCTATGAATGTGTTTTTCATGCTATATGATTTTATTACTGATTGCCGCGACAGTTATCAAGATTGATGGAACAGTCCCTTTTTGAAAAAATAAAGCAAGGAATCTTATGGTATTCTTCTTTCTTTGATCCACCTTTAAATTACACAAAGAACTCAAACCAAAGCTAAGGCCTTGTGTTCCTGGTGCTTCTAAGGAGTGGCAGTATGCTTCATTTTTCAATTTCTTTGATAATAAATCTCTCTCTCTCTCTCTCTCATTCTCTTCTTGCCTCTAAATAGCATCACTTTTCGACAATTAAGGATTTTTCATTTAGTTATATGTTACAAGTTTTCTCTTATTTTTGCTTCTGCATTTTCAGATAATAGTGTTTTATAAGCACAATTGTTAGTTACAGAGTATGAAACCATGCTTGCATTTGGAAGTTATTACTTTTTTCTCCCTTCTGTAGATAGTATTATTTTTCATATTGATGCAGAAAATTGCTGAAGTTAGGGAGGCTTCCATCCAAGATTATGAGGAAGGGATGCAAGCTTGCAATGAAGCAGCAAAGATTTGGATGCAAGTAAGATAAATAGATGTCATAATCTAAACTGGAAATTTTATATTTATTAATGGGTTTTATATTTCATAAATTGTTTCAGGTTCCAGCCCCAAAGAGAGGTGACATAGTTCGACAAATTGGTGATGCATTAAGAACTAAACTACAGCAACTTGGCCGCCTTGTCTCACTTGAGATGGGAAAAATTCTTCCTGAAGGAATTGGGGAAGTTCAAGTATGTTACGCAATGTTGCAACTGTTGTTAACATTGGATATTTGCATAATATGTTATAAGATGGCCGATATTGAACAACTTGTTTGCTGTTTTGAATTCTCTAGCTATTTGCTATTTAGTTGAGTTAGTTTAAATATTTTGTTGAAGCTTCACATGAATCAAGAGGTACTTGGTAATGGGCATCTATCAAATTCTATTTGTGGGGAAAATATACTCAATTAGTGTGTTAAATAGAATTTATATATTACTGGTCAAAGTAATGCAGCCACAAGACCTTGCTACTAAACTTAAGGTTCTCAAGGTTCATAGCTTTACATTCACCAAATCATGTAACAGGGTTATTTACTTTAAGACATTTTCTCTTTCACAGCAAGTACTCTTTTTTTCTTTGTTATTTGCATTATTCATGGAGGTCAGGAAGTTTTTGCAAGGATTCTTTTGGTGGCAACAATGACCTAATTTTACTAAGGTGTATGAATGGTATCCAATAATGGGTTGAATATTGTCAGGATGCCCTTATGTTTTCTCTAGGTTAATCTCATTGTGGCACACATTAGCTATCATGATATGATGAGTTCTTTATTGACTGGATCAATTCTGTTGTTTTGCTGGCTCATTCTCCAAAGCTATCATAAGACATAACAATTATAGTAACTATGTAGTATCTTTCTCTTTATAATTGCAAATATGCAAATTTTGCAGGAAATCATTGACATGTGTGACTTTGCTGTGGGATTAAGCCGACAATTGAATGGATCAGTAATACCTTCAGAACGTAAGCCCATATATTCATTAGTCATCATTACTTTATGCATCCTCTTGTGGTTGATTTTGTAAATGGCTTGAATTCTGTTTTAGGTGCTCCTGATGAACGAAACTGCAAAAGTTTTTCTGGAATATTGAAATTTGCATATGTTCTGTTGTTGGCATTTCCTTATTACTACAAACTGTCAACATTTTGGATTTTATGTTTAATATAATTTAACATGAGATGATATGATTCAAGGTAGTACACTGTAATATGTATGAACATATGTATGATGCTCTAGACAGCATCCTAAAATGATTGTTCTGTTGTTAACAGGTCCAAATCACATGATGTTGGAGGTGAGCTACATGTTTAAACTTTTGAACTTGGACTCATAGTTGAAGTCTGGTACTAAGGTTTACATTATTTTAATTTATTCTGAGAACAGATATGGAATCCTCTTGGAATAGTAGGTGTAATTACGGCATTTAACTTCCCATGTGCTGTTCTTGGTGAGCTCCATTCCTTTTATTTATAAACTTATCTTTTTTGGTGCTGAGGGGCTTAAACTTTTGCAAGACAACTAATTTTAGAATAACTCTGAATTTTATTTTCTTTTCTTGCTTAGTATTGTTGCTTCTGGGTTTTCATTCAATTGGATTCTTATCTATGGATCAATGTTTAAGACAATTGGTGTTCATTTTATCAGGGGAAAAAAAAACGTTTCCATGGTAGAGCTTGGAATCAAATTATTAACTGAACTAGTTGTAATTTTCGCATTGTGTAGGATGGAATGCCTGCATCGCACTAGTGTGTGGCAACTGCGTTGTTTGGTAAGGCCTGATGTCATTGTTTTCTAAGATTATTGTGTTTCCACCTTTTGGGGAATATTTACACCATTCAGTTGATATATATTGTTATTGGGTCCATTATGCCTAATAATTAACTGTAAATTCTAGTTATATTAATACACAGAATTAAGTATATTTACTACTATGCTTTTTTCTTGATGGAAACTTCTTGGCTATTATTTTATTATTCAAATTAGTTTTGGTATTTATTTTTATATATATGGTTTTTAACTTTTATATCCTCAGTTCCCTTCTATGGAACTTCAACATCATAGTATGTGAATTCTGCTGTTTTATATCTCATTAAGGACCATTAGTATGTACTTCATTGCTTTCCTTTAACCATAACTTGGTTCAACACTGAAGTGCTATAATGAGATAAATGCACTTCTGGAAGATCACAAAACTCTTTTATTTTTCAACATCTTGTATTGCTGCATTAGCTTAATCTCATGGTAAGAGCTGCTTACAGTTTAAGAAGTACAATCCAAATGCATAATTTGCTTTTCTTAGAAAGATTTCTGCTTAATAAGTTGCATCTTCTTTAGTTAGCATAAATTGCTTTAAACAAAATTTAAGTTCTTTTTCACCAGTTAACTTACAATCTTGGTGCTTGAAAACTGTCATGAATTGTAGGAAAGGTGCTCCAACCACTCCTTTGGTCACCATTGCGATGACAAAGCTAGTTGCTGGAGTCTTGGAAAAGAATAACTTACCAGGTGCAATTTTCACATCATTTTGTGGTGGTGCTGAAATTGGGGAAGCAATAGCAAAAGATAGACGCATTCCTCTGGTCTCATTCACTGGGAGTTCAACGGTATTTTAATCTTGTGCCTCTCTAATGAAATTATTTTGTTACGTATTGTATTTGCAATGGCAGGCCTGTTCTGTCTTCATCTGTATATTCTGGAAATAATTTCAGGATAGGACATTTTATGTTCTTGTTGAATTTAAACAGAGACAAGGGGGATGTAAGAAAAGAAAAACACCTGTTTACTAATAGTTGAAGAAAGATTTCAAATTTGATAGTTTCATTGATGCATATCAATAAACAAGAATTTTACTCTCTTTTTTTTTTCCAGAATTAACTAGAATTTTATTTTATTATTTTGGCTAATATTAACAGGAATTTTACTTAATTCACCAAGATTTTAATTTATATTGCACATTCTAACTGCAGGTGGGTTTGAAGGTGCAACAAACAGTAAATGCGAGATTCGGTAAATGTTTGCTTGAACTGAGTGGAAACAATGCAATAATTGTCATGGATGATGCCGACATACAGTTAGCTGTTCGTTCTGTGTTATTTGCTGCTGTTGGTACTGCTGGTCAGCGCTGTACCACATGCCGTAGACTGGTATTTTTTAATTATGTGATTTTTCTTCTGAATTATGATTTATATTGTCAGCTGTCAATACTCTTTCTGCTGACTTTGCTTGTTGGCTTGTATTGAAGCTTCTTCATGAAAGTATATATCAGAGGGTACTTGACCGGCTACTTGGTGTGTACAAACAAGTTAAAATAGGGAACCCATTAGAAAAGGGTACCTTGCTTGGGCCACTGCATACTTCTTCTTCAAGGAAGAACTTTGAGAAAGGAATAGAGATAATCAAATCACAGGTATGTTCTTTGTTTTATTTTTTTCACTCTTGCTACTCATTCAACCCATGGCTAAGTTTCTCTTATCTTCTGTAAAATAAATTTTGGGTGTTAGTAAAATAAAACGCGACTTAATGCTTCCAACACCACATTTATGGGTGTGATGGACTACCATGACATGTTCAGAAAGGGCAGGTTATAGTTTTAAAGCTGAGAACCCATACTCATAATTTATCTTTGTACATGAATTAATATCTTTAGCTTTCCGCTGTTCCTTATAAACTCTCAATAAATTATTGACTTTCAACATTGTTAGGAGGTAGTCTTGGAACTCTTTAGGTTGCAGCATGAAGCTTTATGTGTTGACTTTATGATTGGTTTTGATGTCACCTGGAAGTTGATTTGGTCTGAATTTCAATTGTTCTGTATTTTGGCTTTAGTTCTTGAGCGTATTCTATCATGTGATGTTTTCCAGGGAGGAAAGATCCTTACTGGTGGTGGTCTGATAGAGTCTGAAGGGAACTTTGTGGAGCCCACAATTGTTGAGATATCTCCAAATGCTGATGTTGTTAAAGAAGAGTTGTTTGCTCCGGTTCTTTATGTCATGAAATTTAAGGTAGCCTCTTCATCACAAAAAACTTCTCCTCATGTGAGTTGGGTAGATGGTGGCCACGCCTGCTTAGAGGAATCACCCTGTACAAATTCTGTCATGTTTTAATGTTATGTGAGGAGCTCCTCTCTGAAAACCTTAACCACTTGTGCAGACTTTGAACGAAGCAATTGAAATAAACAACTCTGTTCCTCAAGGACTAAGCAGTTCTATCTTCACACGTAAACCTGAAGTCATCTTCAAGTGGATTGGGTGAGTCTCGTTTGTCTTGTTAATCTAAATTAATTCAGCTCCTGCTTATATATAAAAGCTCTCGTTTTGGTTGTTTATTGACATTCTATTACAACAATCAAAATGTCTTCATCCCTGCATGTAACTTTAGATCAATGATATTTCTATGGCATTATAGAATCATGCTTCTCACCAAATTACATGCGTAGGCCTCTGGGAAGTGACTGTGGTATTGTCAATGTGAACATACCAACCAATGGGGCTGAAATAGGTGGTGCGTTTGGTGGTGAAAAGGCTACAGGAGGAGGCCGTGAAGCTGGAAGTGACTCATGGAAACAGTATATGCGCCGCTCAACCTGGTAAAAACTTGATTATGAATTCCACTACCACTTTCTGACATCCTTTTCATTGCTAAGCAGTGGGATTCAGTGTAAAGTTCTCAATGAGCTATTTGTTTGATGTCTTTGGCAGCACAATAAATTATGGGAACGAATTACCTCTGGCACAAGGAATCAATTTCGGCTAGGAACGCCACCTGGTTAAGCATATATTAACCATTTTTCACATAGTATTAGTCTTGTTTTTCATTTTACTTTTTCTTATTTTTCATTTTCTCGCACGCAGGGTCAGGACTTAGGAACCACAGTTGCATCTCCTGCAAGGTCAAAATTCTTGGCCTTGTTGGTTTGGATTGTTGACTGGCCCTCCATCTTTTATGCTCTATACTGGGCTTTGCTTCGCATAATTGTCGCCTAAAAGCATGAATACTAACATATGTAGAATAAAAGGAACAAAAAAAAGCCTGCAATCTGCAAAAGGCATGATGAAGATGTTCTTGTTGCTTGCGATGAAGATTCAATGAAGGTTAATAACAATCTTGCTATCTGAATCTCCAGGTCTACTGTATCTGCTGTGCACTTCTATAATAATTCTTATTAACGAGAACACTATTGAATGTGCTCTTCGTATTGCATGTTATGCTTTTGTTGACTATCAAGTTTCCTGTATCATACTGATCCATTTCGTGTGCATTCGCATTGCAAAGAACGTTTTTCTAATATTTACTATTTATCAGTTCCATTCCTTGGAATTATTTTGGTCCAAAATAAAAAGAAAAACAATGAAAGATCATGGAAAGATTCAATGTCAACCTCAATCTAAACTAAACACCATAGGATTATCAATTGTAGAGACCTTACATGATCACAAATTGGGTGTCCTTATGCCATAAGTCTGTTTGTTTAGATTCACACTAAAGATGGAAACATAAAAATAAAACGAAAAATGCAATCACCTACCTCAAATGATTAAGCTACTAACAACCAATGTGGACAGATATACTCATTTACATAATCTCATTATCTCTGCCCACTTCTTTATTTTTTAGGTAATAAGAGACAAATCATGGTGCAATAGGATCATATTTACATTGATAAGTAAATCAGTAGGTGCTTGTCGGGTGGATAAAAGAGTAGTTGTTCAGAGTAAAAACAAGACCATATTCTTTCATGTGCTTATGCTTGTCTATTTAGGCTTCTTTAGTGAATTATTAAATTGTTCACTTTTTTTTTCCCCAAATAGATTTGTTAGTTTTGCTTGTTTGATGAAAAATTGAAGGGAAAAAATATTTGCAGCTTTTACTTAATACTGTTAGACAAAGCTAGCTGTCATAGCAAGCTGTCACGAACATAAGTTTTTAACCTAATAAGTAAAAGAAGATTTATATTTTTCATTTATCTTTTATTAATATGAAATATATAACAAAATAATCTTATCAAGTTTAGACCTATCTTTCTACCTAGTTGGGATACGTTTGAATTGAGCAAAAAATCAGTCCTGATTCCACTCATTGCCATCTTGACCTTGCACACGTAATTAGATTAGCTGGAGTTGAAAAGAAGGATTGCAGTAAGAATGTAAATTGCAGGCAGGCATGAGTTAGACTTCATAATATAAGGATTACCAATATTTTTTTTCTGTTTAAAGTCAATACCTAACTTGGGTTTTAATCATGGAAATAGAAGATAATCATATTGTTGGAAAATCAATGGTGGTAGAAGACAAAAAGAACAAAACCATGTTTCCTTCTTGTCCATATAGTAATAATTTTTAGGAGTAATTAAAAAATAAGATAAATATATTTGAAGATTTAGATGAATGACTATTTAGGGGAACGCAGGAACCCAAGCTGTTTAAATTATTGGAATATTATAGAAGCTTATTCATGGAGGCTTTAGATGGCGTTTATATCAGGAAACTAACTAACCACCAATTTAGAGATATTGACACTTGATTTTTTTTTTGTTATTATATTCTCTCTCAGCCTAGCTGGTGTCTCATTAGAAATATCCATTCTCCATACTTGCGGGGTTGGAAATTTTGGGCCTTGTAATATATAAGTAACCTATTCATCATCAAATTAATAAATAAATAAATAAACTAAGAAGAATTTTAACTTAATTGGAGAGAAACTACTTGACTTTATGATCATCACCTCATAAAATGTACAATTATCAATTATCGGATGGAGGGGGCCAAGACCCTATAATGGATCGCAATCAGTGGTCTACAGGCCCCCCCAGCAAAGCATATGCATAACTTTACTTTGATTGGATTGATTTAGGGTAATTTATGTGATATGAAAAACAAAAAGGTATGGCAAAGACCACAGAATCTATATCAAACCTTGCTAGAACCTCACTTTGTTCTTTGGGAGAGTGAAAAGTCTGGACAAAAATGTATGGCATAGTTCTGCTACCAAATCTCCTCTGCAACCATTTTTTATATTTTTGTTTTATCAGCAAAATAAAGCAATAATTTGATCCTGACCTGTATTGGTTTAGACCAAACTAAAGAGGTTTTGCCCTTCAACAATATTCCAAATTTGGCAATAATAATAATGAAGGCCACATAGTTAAGAGGATTGGTGGGGTCCAAACCTGAGTCAGATGATCTGTCCTTGATGGACCCCATAAGCAGCCTAGACCCACTTGTTAAATTGCTTCACTTGACAACCATGCACTGAATCCATTTCCAGAAACTTTTGTCTGTCAAGGGTTTAACAGAGCAGCAGAGCTGTCCACTACTGATTTTAGTGTTAGCATCTTAGTTGTCACCGATGTAACAGTAAAATTTCTTTAATCTTTACTCAAAGCTTTTACTGATGATATCAGCAGGAGGTTTCATAAAAGACAAAGTTTCCCATGTTTCATGGCAGGCTTTTTAACATTTTCTGTACAGCACATTGTTGCTAGTGAATTTTAGGCAGGCATATCAGTTTCTGTAAGAAGAGCCGTCCAGTCCAAAATCTGGTATTTCCATTGACCAAATAAGAGTTAATTATCCCCATTCCATTCATGCAAAAACTTCAGGGATTGTCATTCAATTCAAGATTTGAGATTCTAGACTTGATAATGTGGTTGCAATGTCCTAACAACGTGGGAAGAAAACCGGAAATCTTGTGGAGATTGACCAAATTTATGCAAATCAGGCACAAACACAAAGTGACATGTTAACTAATTTTTCCTGTTTGGCTGTAGATTGGTTTTAAACAGCTCATTTCAGAGCGGTATGCACTCCTTTGATTTAGATCTGAAGTATCTCATCAGAAAATGTCATTAATGGCATCTCAACCGATATAGAATCACACATAGGGAATCCATGGTAGGTTTCAAGTATTAAACAATTCCATGTTACTCTTGGATTTTTGTACAACTCAACTTTGGAACCATATTCTTCGACCCAATCATGCAAATCCCAAACCAAATATCAAATTCTTTCTCTGTCTTCTTGCTAATAGAATCTTAGAATTGAGGTTCTGTAAATTCTTTATTCCCAACAAAATTTTTGTGCTCAATACCCAAAAATCAGGGGAGCACCAGAAAGAAAAAAACACATTTCCAAAACGAATAGTCCCACAACTGGTACAAGTTTTACAATTAAAATATGTATCGATTTGGTAAAAAGAATGTTCAAATTCAATGTCAAACTCAAAACCCATTCGACATTAGTTGGTAAAAACTTGTCTAAACTGGTTGAATTTCCTTCTTAAAAGAAGCAGCAAAGCAAGCAGATTCAAAGGGTGGAAAAGAGAAGTGCAATTATCTGAAAGAAGAATTAGATTTCTAATAACAAAGGAGTTATATATTTGACATTAAGAACTACATAAGCATCTAAATCTAACCATAAACATGAATTGCTTTTTCTTTTTCCTTTTTTAATTCTTTGCTCTTTGGTTTTTTTAATCATTGATACATACAATTGGAGGAATTCGAAAACATATGTATCGGGCCAAACAGCCCGAAGCTCTGTTCTCTGTAATTGCAGCATGTCAACTTGAATTCCCCCCAAGGTTCTCTTTATTCCCCTTCATTGTCTCTTATATATCTTGTATCAACCAGACAGGGTAGGGAAACAACTTTCAGACCTGGTAAGCCCCGGACCCCGGATTTCGCCAACTTTTCTTGTAGGACTAGTTGGGGTTGACCTTAAACCTCTTGGAGAATCCAAACTCCTTCTAAGAATACTTCTCATAGCAGATATCAAATGAACGGTAGGATCAGGAGGAGGTCCGGAGGAGACAAATTTTTTGCAAAAATTCATGTGCCTTGCCATTGCTTCCTCCGTACTAATAAGCCTCTCCGACCTTATGATCTCATCTTTGACAGCTTCAGCACAAAGGCCACAAATCCATTTACCTTGATATCGTTCGCGTACCCTTTCGATGTATGCTGGGGTACACTCCTCGGTTAGCCCACAGCAATCGCATTTTGCGAACTCAACTTCACTTTGTGCTACAAGTTTTGCTGCCGTTGCTTGAGTTTCCGGTGCTGCTGCTGATACCACCATTGGATCACTGATTATTGTAGCAGGCATTGCCAGTAGCCCTGTCAAACCAATACTATAAACGTTAATAACGTCAACAAATACACTTTAAATTGGGGTTCTGTCAACTTTCTGGCATACTTTGGGTTCAATCTTTTATTCGATGTGAACATGGTGAAAACGAAGTGAAAGAATAACGTTGACTTGAGATATTACAGCTTACCTAATCTCTAGCTGGCATTTGCATTATTAACAACTAAACAAATAAATTCCCATTCTTTTTCGCAACTAAAAACAGAGGATTGGGCAGTTTTGCTATTCTGTTTTGAAACTTTGTGTTCGTTTCTAGAAAGAAATGGTGAAAGACAAATAACATATGAAGGCTGAAACTCACATGGTATATACCATGGAAAATATTGGAAAACGAGCTAACAATCATAATCTTAATGCAGCTAATAATCCAGAGAGACTGCCAAATTTAAGTTATGTAATTTCATTTTCAGTCCCACATGATCATTTATATAATAAGAAGATTTTTATACAAAGCAAACACCCGGAAATAACAAGAACAAAAACAACCAACACCAGACAATTGAAAGAATGAGAAGAAAACGAAGGAAAGAAAAAAAAAAACACAAAGAGTGTGTTAAGAGAATTACCAGCAGAGAAGCAGATGATTCAAATCTTTTCTGGCTCTTGCTTACAAATCTCCCTCTCTACTTCTGCTAGTATGGTTATTTAGGTAAATTATATGTCTCTTTTTTCTGTTATCTCTCTTTCTCCCACTCTCCTTCGTCCACCTTTCCTGCAGTGAAGAAAATCTCACACATGAAAACCATTTCCTTGAAGCCTCCCCTTTCTTTCTTTCTCTCTTTCTTTCTGTCAAGGAACTGTGCAAAAACTTCAAAGACCCTTTGCTTGATTACTTTGAAAGAGCCCCAGAGACCAAATCTCTATATGAACAAAAACCAAGAGAGTGCTTTTTGTTTATCCTCCACAAATTCTCCACTCAAAAGCACTTATAAATGAGAGAAATAGTGGAGAGAGAAAGCTTTTCTTTCTTCTTTTTTCTTTTTTTCAGAGATAGAAAGAGAGCCCAATGATTGAAACTTTAAGGGGTGGACTCTACTAATGCCACATCAGCAATATTTGCTGTAAGTGAATCATGGCCGTTCATCTCTTGATTGCCAGCTAAGCATTATCAACTTTGGGTTCCCAATTTGTGCTGGTTGGGGCAACGGGAAGTTCTTAGCTCATTTCACCTGCATCTCTGGACCAATCCCATGTTGCCACGTGCAACGCCAAAACGTGCAAGGGACAACTTTGAAGATCCCCCCATTGGGTATTTTAGGCTTTCTAAGTAAAAAAAAATACTAATGCGTTCACATTTGTACTGTCAGTACTTTATTAAGATGATTAGCACTAATTATGGTTAAAAAATCTGTGTATTATGGGTTTATACTGTACAATGTTTGCTGTTGTTTTGTTCAGTTTCTTATTCTATTTTGGCAAGTGAATTGGCTGTGTTATGAGCTGGACATTTTTTTTTTTTTTGGGTTTGTTTTAATTGATTATTATTTATTAAAATTCTTATTAAATAGCCTTATGGTCACAAACAAACCCTTTTTCTTTGAAATCTGTATTAGGATAGAAAAGTATTTTCATTTTTTTTTCTTTTGGCCAATGAAAAGTAATTTTTTCTTTAATATTTGTTGATAAACAAGAAAAATATTTTGTAGGAGAAGGGGACCAAACAAGGCCAAAGCTAGATTCTTAATTAAGTAAAAAGGATTGCAGTGGTACAAGTGCCCCGACTCTGGGCCTGTTTCCTGGGGTTATTATCTCTTTCCAGGACTGATGTTCATTTTGGTTGCTCTGTCGCACATTGTGATTAATCAATCATTTCATTCATATAGAGAACATTTAGTCCACAACAAATATATTGTAAATTATTTTCATTGGAAATTTATAAAAAATATAAAAATTAATTCCATCAAAATATTTTTATAGAATTTTTTCAACAGAATGAATTTCGTCATAAAATTAATATATTTTTTGTAGTGAAATATGGGGCAAAATTATCTGGTTTCCTCCTGTTTTTTCCTTCATCTTGGACTTATATAAAATTTCAGCGGCTAATCTACACCAGAAAATAAGCCTTTCTTCTCAGAGATTATGTTACATATTTGTCATTAGCAAGCTATTTGGGCATTATTATTAGATTGTATAGGTCCCAAGGACCACCAAAAAGTTGCTTTGAATCTAGACAGTACAGTTAGAGGCTTGCAATTCAACAAAAAAGTAACGTGCACATTTGGAGTTTTGACATAAGTTTCAATTACTACGTTTTCCATTAAATAACCTTAAGTTAAAATTAATAAAAAAAACCATCATTTAATTGCCTTCAAACTTAAGAAATTCATTTTTTTTCCTTTAATATTTAATTGGAAGTATTACGGTTCAAATTAAAACAAATATGTTGCTAATGAAACAAAAATTCATTGAGAAATTTTTGTCTGAAAAACCACAATAATTTTTTTGGAAGGAAACTAAAACGAAAAATAAAAATAAAAATAACACGTGCTAGGCAAGAGCAAGTGGAGTAATCGCACCTTTAATAATTGGTTAGAATAGCAGTGCAAATTACGCAACCCCTTTCCTTCTCTTAGTCCCCACTCCATTACGTTTTTCCCAGCTTGCTGGTGATTCCTCATGGCTCCAAACCTTCCCCCCGCCCCCCTCCATCATATTCATAGGGGCAAAGGCACTCGTCACACTCCTAATAGGATTAATATTTATTCTGGTTTAATAAATACATGGACCAAGCTTTGCCATAGCTAACCCAATGAAAGTTGCAGCAGCTTGTGAACAGAAATAAGAAATTATTGTCAATCGATTGTGATAAAGACTTGCACCTTTGAAAGATTAGGAAGACAAATGACAACCCACCCCACCCCACGTTTTGGTCCTATCTTCTCCCCCACATGAAAATCCTTCTCTCATTCCTTTTTGTGTCGCAACAAATAAAGGGAGAGAAAGACTGAAAGGGATCAGAGCCTTAAAGGAAGTGTTGGGAGATTTAGATTGCTTCACATCGTTCTCATGCATGTTTCACATGCATTTGTCTAAAGCCATTTTCTCATCTTTATATATATATATATATCATTTCATGTCCCTTTGTAATGAGGGGCCATTACTCCCAAAATTTTAAAATCTTTATATATTATATATTTTTAATAATTTTAAAATAATTTTTTATTAATATAATATAAATTAAAATAAATAATAAATAATTTTACAAATTTCATTTAATTTTATTCAAATTTTTAAGTTTCTCCACCCATCTTTTCTTTTTTCTGTTTTTATAATGTGAAATTATAAAAAAATAAAATTTTTATTTAATTTTTTTATTTATATTATTATTATTTATGTTTTTCAATTATATTCTATTTGCTCATATATTTTAAGTTTTTATATATATTTTTTTTAAAATTTATATGAATCATTAACTATATTTTTTTTATTGTATAGATTATATCTCCTATTTGTCATGATTTTTTATCTATTATATGGATTTTATTTTTAGTGATTTTAATTTTTAAAAATTAAAAAATTATTGTATATGGAATTCTCAAATATAAGTTCTAGTGTTGCATTATTGGTTATTATTTAAAATTTTATTAATATTTTTTTTATTAATCCTAATTATATAAGAAAAAAATATCTTAAGTATATATTTTTAATGTGCTTTATATTTTATATTTAGTTGAAAGAAAATTATCTTGAATATAAGAAGAAATTATTAATTCTGTATACCGTATTTAACTATTTTTATTTTATGCATTATAGTTTAATATTTGGTGTTATAAACTTAAATATAATAAAATAAAAATATTGATGTTGAATTACCATTAGTTTTTTAGTTGATTATATTGAGAAAAACAAGATTTCGAAACAAAATAAATGATCAGTTTTTTACAAATAATTTAATTATTTATATTAAAAAAAATATTACCATCATCAAACAAAACTTTTCTAAAACATTATTATCTAAATCATGTTTGTAATCATATCTTTGATGCTCATGTGACCAAATTAAACTTACTGTTTTAGTGTTGTTTTGAGAAAATTAGTACGGAGTAATTGTGATCTATATTTTAATATAAAGAGTTTCTTGAAACACCCTCCTCCTTTTCTTTTTTTTTTTGGCTCTTTTGCTTTTTCTCTTTTCAATATTTTCCATGTCAAATGGTTATGATTAAGTGTGGGGCTATAGTGGTTGGAAAATGAAAACTTAGAATGACAATTGACAAATACATGTGTTTTTTGTTTGATTGTTAATTTCTAATGGAGAAAGCTGTTTAGGAAAAGCTTTCTTAAGAGCCACAAAAAGAAGACATCTTGATCCTTTGTAGAAGAAAATATAATCATAATTCCAATAAGATCTAGAGTATATAACAAAAATTACTACTACTAAGGAGAATTTTTCTTTGATATATTTGAGTAATTAATTAAGTTGGGGAGAAAGTCTTCCCATGCATTAAAAGTTCATAATTTTGATGTGATCACAAAGAAGCTATAATTTTATTTTATTTTTTGAAAAGGACCACAAGGAAGTTATATTAATTGCGTAATGGGTCAAATCAAACAAAAACAAAGTGTCCATAAACAAATATTTATTATTATTGTTATCATATATGTAGTATACATATATATCTCGTGCATACAAACTCTGTCTACATTGTAGTATATAGAAAAACCATACTACAAAATTGTTGGAAGTTATATTCAGTGAGTCCACATCATGTTTCATACTGCTATCTATTATCAAACATTAAATAGCTTCATTGAAAGGCAACTCCTCTGGGTCGACTTGCATTCAAGCTCAAAGTTCACCACCCAAAGTAAAATCAGAAAACAAGATTAATTAATACAATTTCATATCTTTTGATGTGAACTGACATAGCATTTGGCTGCGCGAACTTAGGTTTGGCTCTTCATTTTTTTTTTGTTGTTATTATAACGTGACCAAATGCCAGTTGGCTTTCAGGGCTCTGGATTTGATTTGGAGTTCCAATTTTGCAGCTCTTTGCCTTTCTCTGTCTGCTTTGCAGCTCTGCAATGGCATTCGAGAAATGATTAAATCAATATAAGAGAGGGGAACCAAATGAATAATATTAGAAGCAAATTGGGTATTTGCTGCTTTGGCAACTTGTTTTGATTGCTTAATCATCACCTAATTTTGCCTTCTCGATTTGGTTAGACATTGTTAAACATATTTTCCCCTTTGTTCCATATCAACTTTTTTTTGCTACTTGAAGGGAGGATTAGTATCTGCTTCGAAATTCCATTATCTAGTTATATCTATATATCTCACTCCTTTTAAAATAAATTAATAGGTATTAACTTAATTTCAAATTATTTTATTGAAAAATAAAATTTAAAAGGATGATTTTTTTTTACTCTAAAAAATAAGGTGTTTTTGAAAATAATATTTTTTAATTTTAATTATTTTGAAACAAGAGAAAAAATTTTTAGATAAAATTACTCTTAATGAAACCTTCTCATATTTAAGTACATTCAGGAACAATGATACAAAAGTGTAAAAACTAACAATAAAATATTTAAATTATAAAAAAATAAAAAAAATATCATTATTATAATCATTCTCTCGTACACACAAACGAACAAAGAGAGAGAAAAAAAAGTGACAATTAAGTTATTTTAGTTTTCGATGAGTCTTTTGTTTTTGTGTTATAGTTGGTGAGGTTGTTATAAAAGGATCACAAAGCCTTAATAGCTGCATCCCTAAAAATGTATTAATAGTATGTAGCTGCTACAAGAATTGTGACGAAAGGACTAATCCGAAAAACTCAAAAAATCTAAATGACTTTATGAAATTGATCATTTCTCACAAATTCCTCAAATTTAGACATGTATATATGTATTTCGAAAAATAATTATATTTAATTAAATTTATAATAAAAAAACCTTTAAAATTTCCATATTTATTGATGTGGACCGATGAGAATGCTATATCCACGAATATTCATTTACAAAAAAGTGTTTTCGGTGTCCTAGACTAGTTTAGTATGAGTTTTCCAGGTCTAAACAAAATAAAAATTCAGAAGCTTTAATGATTTGGAAAGACTATAGATAGATGATAAGTAATGAATAAGACACATTAATAAAGGTTTGGTTTGTCAATGGTGGACTTGAAATTGTGCTGTGACTCATCAAGCTAGGTTAGCAATCGTTGGTACGTGGATGATAATATCCACATAAAATTTCCATCACAATTAACGAGGTGGAGGACCATTGCAAGTTCTAATTTGTGATTCTTAATCAGTTCTCTCTCGAATGGCTCCTACCATGTTTCATAATTGATTGAAAAGAAAAAGAAAAATTTTAGGAAAAAGGTTATTTTAAACATATATATTAATAAGATAGAATTTTTTTTTTCTTGTATTTTATAGGAACCAACCACTTAATAACTATTTTAGCTTGATCCAAAAAATAAAAAAAAAATCAACCAGTATTAACATAGTAAAATTTCATGAATTAAAAGCTAACTGCAATAAAACCGAGATATATCCTATCAAATTCCTAAAAAAGGATGCATGTATTCTCTTAGAAAAAGCAATCTTCAATCCAAAAAATAAAAAATATATATTATTTTGAAAAAGTAGTTATAATAAACGAAATA
The DNA here is from genome assembly GCF_002168275.2 of Theobroma umbraticum. Lineage (NCBI taxonomy): Eukaryota > Viridiplantae > Streptophyta > Magnoliopsida > Malvales > Malvaceae > Theobroma > Theobroma umbraticum. The sequence goes on along the minus strand of NW_018397267.1, from coordinate 5,243,692 downwards.
ATAAAAAATAAAATAAACTTTGCTTTATAAGCCGAAGAAAAAATTTGTTAAAATGATTTTGATAACCATCTATCCAGGGAGCTCCAGAGTGGAATTGATCTCCCCGTAGCATTTGGGGAAGCTGGATTGGTTTTATAAATGGTGTCTCATATTTGAAGGTTTGTCAAAGGACAATGTAATGCGGTAAGGACTCTGGTTTTAAAGTACGGTTTAGATTAAGATGAACAGTTAAGAATGAAGTAAAGATTTAAAATTGTTGATTTTAATCTTTTAAGAATATTTATGACAATTCACTTTTAAGACTTTTAGAGGGGTTAGTTCCAAATAATTTGTATCCGTCCAAACAAGTAAAAAATTTCGTTTCCTATAAGACTACCTCTGCAGTATATCCACCATGATTCTGACCACTCACTGCTTGCTCCTCGTCAAGGTCCTTTATTAGCTTTTCTATCTGTCTTCTGTAAATGGGCATAAAATGATCACTTATCATGGTTTGAGAAAGCCGCAATTTACTGTACAGCGATCTTGGTGTAAGGAAGATCCCAATCTTAGCCTCCATTGTCCTTTGGCCATTATCAGTGTCGTTTGAAGTGGGAGTACTAGCCTCAGACTCCACTGAGTAGGATTGAAGTGTAATAATATGCATAATCTTTCCTGCAGGGAAAAACCTGTGCACTTCCTTCGTTTCTGGAACAGCGCTATCTGGCTGGCCCTCACCAACCTCTGCAATGGCAGCTGCTTCTTCTTCCCTTATTTGGCTAGCAACATCAGCCTCCTCACCTTCCGTCCGATTGTAAAGCTCGTGCTCCAGTTGTTGCCACAAGTCCACTTCATCCATGTGGTCTTCATGTGAGTTGTGGCTTATGAGGTCCTCACCATCATCTAGATTAGCATCCCTATCATGATGTGGGTCATCAGAACAAGAACACTCAATTTCCGAAGTCCAATCAACTCCTGATGAAGACACAGGAAGTTCAACGGTTTCTATTGTACTTGAAGATGAGTTTCTCGGAGGAGATGTTAAAAGAGGCTCAGACGTTTCAGCTTTGTTTGGGGAAGTTTCTTGAGAACCTCCCTCTTCCTTCAAGTTTGATCGAGCAGCTGTGCCGCGATGACGGGGTCCAATGCATGACCAAGAGGATAAGTTTATGGCAGGACGTGTCCATGCTGCCTGAGCCATGCTCTGGGCTCTTCTCATCACAACCTGTCAATAAGAAAAACAAATTGAATATAAAAACGTAGTTCATTATAAGTAATACCACAAACTTAGGCACTTTCGCTATAATTAGAAGTACAAACTACCCAAACACAACCCAAATTTTAAGAGACAATTAAAGGAGATCAAATACAATCAGTGATATAAGCTCAGCTAAAATTAAGGCCAACAGAATGAGAAATATCTTCCACCTACAAAAGGGTTGGGGTAATTTAAAAGTTATGATAACAAATTATAAGACTAGGGAAAGAAACAACTTTTAAGGTAAATTCAGCTAGAAACACTTTTAAGAGCTAAGAAAAGGATATATTGAGAGTAACTTAATGGAGAATCAAGAACTGGCATATTGGTAATGCAGCTACCTGTGTACCATTAGAAACAGGGCGCAAAATTGCTCCAGCCCCAGCAACTTTTGCCCTAGCACTGGCTATGGATGGAAGACGAGAACCCAAAGCAGATGCGGATCGATAAACAGTACTCAGAATTCTTGTGCGCTCAATTTGATTCCTCAGATCATTCAGCCAAGCAGATGCCGTCACCTGAAACAGATAAATTGATTTCTTCAGGATATATCATCACATAGCACTGAAGCAAATAAATTAGACACTGTCCTGAACAACATTTCAGTAAATTTTAGTTGTGCCAAGCTCCTAAACTTTGTCAGATACCAAAAAACAGCAGACCATGTCAGCCAAGTCAAAGTACATATTCAGACCAAATGTTAATGTGATTTGTTAGATTTTCTAAAAGGGAACATCAATCAATTCTGCCCAGGAAGAAGACCATTCAACCACAACACGAGGGTGGGGGTGGGGGGGAGGGGTGGTTGAGGAAGAAAGAGAGAGGCTGACACCTTAAGGTGAGGCCAGCAGAGTTAACATGCAAATGGTTTATTTGCTATTAAGGGCTTTAAATTGTTCTACTAATCTTTATCTACACACGCGCACAATCATTCTGCTACAAGTTATTATTATTCTTTGAAAAGAAAAGGCAGACGTATTTACTTATCTAACTCTAACAGCATATCAAATTAAGCATGTGAGGTACTAATCTACTTCTGATTACAGTTAAAATACCTCGTCTTTCTTTCTTATCAAAATGAGCAAGAAATCTAAGTTCCTAATAATAGCTATCAGGAATGTTACCTCAGCACGCAAATCGTCCACAGAGGCAGCCGAAAATGTTGGCACTAAGTCTGCTCCATTTATAACAGAAGTAATAAAATCAGTCCCTGATTCTGCTAACTCCCACGTCATACAAGCAGCTGCATGCAGTATAAAGATATGATAGCACATTATGGATAAGATGTTCCATACATGACCATATAAAGAGGCATCTATACTTAAAAGCTGGTAGTGAAAACATTTTCTACCAACAAAGAATAGAAAGCACAACCTGGAGCAAATGTGACACAGGTAGTTGTTGATAACTCCTTTTGCTCCCGCAGCACATAAGTTAAAATTGCACCAGTGCCTCCACCCAATGAATGCCCTACAATCTGTGAAACCAGGTAGAATAAATCTATTAATGTTAGCAAAATTTAACCAGATAGACTGGTTCCTCTTATTATTTAAAAAATAATGATATAGTCCTTGATGCTGGATTTTTCTTTATTAGAATTAGCTGCATTCTCATCAAGAAAGGATATAGACAGGCAACAATAACCACCAGAAGAAAATATGAGCATAAAATTTCAAATCATGCCTTTACCTTAACTTCATAAGTTGGATATTGGCCAAGTGCTTTAGTAAGACAAGGAGTAGAAAGCTTTGCTATCCACCGAGCAGCTGCTACCATTCCACAATGCGCATAACCTAAAACTAAATTGCTGACTCCTCCCTCTTTTACAACAGAGTGATGGAATGGAACCACAGCTCCAGTTGCAGCTGTCAGAGTATCCTTGATACTATGTGTTCCGCGAATCAATAGAAGAAAACATTTTCTTTTGTGGTCAACTAATATTGTAAATGCAGGCTTCAAAATCTACAGGATGTCAATATATAAGATAATATAAATCATGCTTGAAAGTATGTTGACAGTACAATTACGTTATCATGCCTCTGAAATTGACTAAATATTAAACATCTATATCACACAAATAATCCAACAAGAGGGGTAAATCAATAGAAAGAATTTCAAGTCCAGATTGACTTACCCCCGCTTTGGGTTCTTGCAGAAGGACATCTTCCTCAGCATAACCAGTTTCCTCCAAAAATAGAGGGAATGGTTTTTTTGAAAAATGCCAACACAGTGTCAACAAGTTTAACAGATATCTAAGTTCAGAGGTTATATCTGGTCCTTTGAGCTCTATGCTATCTTTACCACCAAATACACTCGCAACATGTAAATGTCCCTGAAAAAAATCATAACCATATTGTATGTATACAATGATAGACCAACAAGACAATGAATGATTAAGAGTTTCTTTTTATAAATTAGCTTCACATAAACATGTAAAAGGACCAATCTGGTGATTTGATTAAAGAATACAAGAAATTCCAGGAGAAGGGAAGATATCCAGTTTAAGAATACAGAGTTAAAACTATATCAAAGGGAAGTGCTAGAAACAAAGCGCTAAATCATGCCTGTACTCAGATGCAGCAGGTTTACAATGAAATACTGCTGAAGTGTTAGACATCATACAACCATTGCTATTGTCCAAGGACTTAATTGGTCTTGACTCCTAAGTTTGAAAAAAAAAAAAAAAGCAAAGCTTAACAAGTCACAACACAAATAATAAGATAAAAATAAACTGAAGTCCTCATTTCACTGGATGCAGCCTTTCAATGAAAAACCTTCCCATACAGTGAAATTTTCACATTAGAGTAGACTTACAAGGATTTAATTACAGATTAGGTCCATGATGGTCGAGGAACAATAACAGGATTAAGAATTCATGATTCTGATAAAGTTAAAATCTAAAAGCACTGTCATTAACTTGAAAGTTCAATGACAGTAAATATAAACTAACTGGAGTACAATCTAGTTTGACAGAAAAAGGAACATTGGTCTCCCATCATCTCTCTTATGTAAATGAAACTACCAACTTTATCATGAGAATATCCCCCCACCACTCCTAGTGTCCTTGTTTGTGATTTGTATCTGTTCCAGTCCTCAAACTAAGTAAACAAAAGGCATCTACACAGTAAAGCTATGATAAAGATCAAAGGACGCATACCTGCCTCTTCAATAAGAAGTTGATCCCAAATGCCAAATCTCCAATGGGCCACTTCCCTAGAGTCTCAGAGTATGTAAACCTAAGAGTTTCAGACAACGTAGAAATCGTCTCTAACCACGTTGCAGGAGCCTGAATTAATCTATGTGAAACACGCTCGATTCCTGAAGGAGCAGTACTGGACAAATCACTACCATTTTCATTGGCATCCTCACCAGGCTTATTTGTCTGCAATTTACGATTCAATGTATAGTACAATAGAGCAGCTGCACCGGCTGCGGTAGCCATAGTTGCAGTTGCCATGAGTTTATCCCTAAAAAAAAAAAAGAAAGGAATTAAACGCCAATTATAATATCTTTTAATTCGATCGAAATTCAATAAATTCAAGTTGATATATAAACAAGCAATGAAGTCAATGTTTTGAGATACAAAAACGGATCATGATCTCAAGTTTACTCTATTCAAGCACTGTAACCTTCCGTTTGGTAGCTGTGAGAACTAAAGAAAATTAAAAGAAACAAAAAAAAAAAGCTTCATCGCAATACAAAGCGATAAACTTTTCTTTTGATAACTATTTACAACAATAACCAAAAAAATTGAATTCAGAAAAGAATCGAAAAATTATAACCTAAACATGAGGAAAATCTGGAAAAGAAAACCCTAATAATTCGGCAAATCGGCAGATTAAAGATTAACAAACCTGAAGAGCTCGATTTTCGTCGACTTTTTCCGATTTATTATAATAAACTACCTTCGTTTCTAAGAAATTAAATTGATATATACTCAACGCATCTCTCCGTAACTTCCGTTCGAAAACTTCAATTTTCAATTTCTTTTCTTTTAATGGGACGGTTAACTATTGGAATTTTTGCGTAAATCGGGTCTTATGGAGTACACGTGGGGGAAGTTAATTGGATGAGAGTTTTGTAAATCGATATAGGTGTTCTTAAACCGACCTTAGCTTAAGCCTAAGCTGGGTTTAATTATTGGCGGTTCTTCCCCTTGGGAGAAGTTCGTGGAATTCGTCGTTGTAAGGGATGGTACTTTGAGATTGTTGTGTCTTCAACTGGAAGAAAGGGTAAGCTTTGGCTTAAATGTACTAGTATTGGCTGCAGGATTGATTCAGCTCTTACCTGTCCAAGTAGCCAGTTGGGTAGATAACCTTAACTCGTATCAAGTTATTAACCAATCTAAAACCTGCCTTTTTAACTCAAATCTAGGCTAACCAAAACGAGGAAATTTTCATAAATTAATCAATTATTAATTATATAAGTTTATTTAATATAAAAATTTATTTAAATATAATAATATAATAAAAGTTTATTTAATTTTTTTTATACCTTGTTGCTTTTTATTTCTTATTTTCAACTTTGAGAATTTAAAATGTAAAATTTGCATTTCAATTTATAAAACAAATAATTGATTGAATCAAATTTTTTGTTTAATACATATGTCATATCTTTGGAGTATAGCGATCAAATAGTCCACTGAGATCATCACACTATTTTCAAGCTTGATAACTTTAATCTACCTAGCTAGAAAATATCATTTCTTTTATGAAGCTCATTTTTTTTTTTACAGAGGTACAAGATATCATTTGATAATTAAGTATTTGTAATTTAATTGCACGAGACATCTACATCTACATATATTAAAAGTTGTCTCTAAATAGATTAATTGGTTGACATTTGTATAGTTTAATTGTTTAACACATTGTGGCTTAATTTGGGTTGAATTATCTCTGGGATTTGTGTGGTATTTTCTTGTTTGTTAAGGGAGTTTGTTAACATTATTAATTTTGAAGGTATTTTATTTTTGTTAACATTCAAGGCATCTTAAATGAGAGACTATGGGAGTATGATTTGTTAGAAAGGAAAAAAAAAGGGGAAAAGGAAAAGGTGAAACATAATAGATTTTTTTTTTTGAGTTTTGAGATTGAATTTTTTATTTAGTTTTTCTCTCTTTTTAATTTTTTGTTATTCATTTTTAATGTTTTATTTCTTTACTGATAATATTTACAATTTTATCTCTTTTTTTTCAAAAAAAATTGTCATACAAGTAAACATTAATTACCTATTGTTGTTATTTTTTTATACATGAATTTTTTCTGTTTTTTAAATTAATCTGGCTTTTGGATTAACTTATTGGAATGCAATTGATTAGTGTTGCTTTATTTTGTTGTACAATTTTGGTTTTTACAATTGTAAGATAGCTTCCAATTATAATTGTTTCAAAGGCATTTTATATATTGCTTTTATTTTATTTCCTAATTTCATGATTTTCTATTTATTCAAGTTTTTATTATTTTGGTTCTTTATTATTTTTATTCTTATAATGCTGTTGATTCCAGATAGAAACTAAAAGCCTTTAAGTTTTTAAATTCTTTCTTTGATTTTGATTAGGTGTATGGTTATACTTTTCTATTGTAAACAATAATTTATTTGCATTTTTCCTCAAATTGTATCAATTATTGACATCTTTGACCTATTACTAATCTTATCTCATATACATCATATAAGTTTATTTTTAATTATCTTTTGACTATGAATATGTCATTTACTAGAAATATATTCCTTAATTTACATGTTTGTCATTATTATTTTGCTATATGTTTATCTTTCAAGTCATTTGATTTTTTTTTGTAATTACTTTTTAAATATTCAAAAATGTCATAGATAAATCTATTTTTACAAAATATAATATTAGTCAACCATTCACTTTGTAATTGAATATTATTGAAACCATATTGATAGAATATTATAAGTTGCAAATTTAATGAGTTTTGAGATTAGTTTAGTTTTTCTCTGTCTTTTTTAATTTTTTATTATTCTTATTGTTAATGTTTAATTTCTTTATTGATTACAATTATAATTTTATCCTTTTCTTTAAAAATTGTCATATAAGTAAATATGAACTACCCATGATTTTTTTTTTACGATTTATATTTAATGTACTGACAGTGTATGAAAATTATATAAAATTTATATTTAATGCACTGACAGTGTATGGAAGTTATACACTGTCAGCTCACCGAATGTTGTCCCCTCATTAATGAGGTAAAATTACAAATTTTTAAAGACTTAAACTTAAGTATTAAAAAGTTGTTAATAATAAATTAAATAAAAAACAAAAAAATCTCTTTTTTTCTCTCTCCAACTCCTCACAATGTTATTTTATTCTTTTGCTTTTTTTAGCTCTCTCTAACTCTATCTTTTTCACCCCTTCTTTTTCTATTAAAATTACAAATTAAAATATTTCTTTTTCCTAAACCTCTTTCACTTTTTTTTTTAGTTCTTCCATAGGCATTTAAACTAAAATCATATTGAATTTTTAAGAAAGTGTGTTGTTGAAATCATAAGAGAGAGAAAAAGTAAAAAATTTGATGTTAAAAATTTTTTTCTGTTGAGAAAAAGAGAGAGAGAAAAAAAAAACTGCTGCCAGATGGGGTGGGCAATTGGCCCATTTGATCACCAATTGTGATAAAAAATCCTTCCTTAAATTTTGACGATGGGATAGTATTAGTGTTGAAAAAATTTTGGAAAAATTGTCATAACTTGTGTTAGATTTTTATTTGATATTAAATTGATCTTAGTTAATTACTTTCACCATTTCAATTAGTTTTTATATTACAACCCAAAATCAAATTAAAAGTAAGACCCCGATTTATTTATTTGAAAAAAAAATTGATTATCATATTATAACCTTAAATTAATTGTAAAAATCACTTAAAAATTATCTTGAAATATGTTGAAATTGAACAATTTTGCAAGCTTAATTTTTTTAATACTAAAAGAAGAAGGGGAGAAGAATATAATTAAGTTAGGATAAAAAAGAAGACAACAATTGATTATCACATTATAATCTTAAATCAATTGTAAAAATCATTTAAAAATGTAAAAATTATTTTGAAATCTCTTGAAGTTGAACAGTTTCGCAAACTTAATTTAAGTGCTAGAAGAAGATAACCAAGTTAGGATAAAAAATAAGAGAACAATCAAAGAATGTCGTAAGGAAGTTAAAGAGATAAAAAAAAAGAATTTTTTTTTGTTTTTTATTTATCTAATTATTAAAAACTTTTTAATATTTAAGTTTAAGGATTTAAATTTTTTAATTTTACCTCATTAATGAGGTGGCAGCATTTGGTAAGTGACATTGTATAGTACATCAAATATTATTTTTTTTTTTATGCATGAATTTTTTCGTTTTTCAAAATAATGTGATTTTTAGATTAGTTTTCAAGAATGCAATTGATTAATATTGTTTTAATTTTACAAGGCTTTTTTGGGTTTATTTTTCTAGAATTGTTTGTCCTTTTCTTCTTTAGTTTTTTGTTTTAGTTTTTCTCTTCGACGCATTCTTCATCATTTTCTTTGTTTTTCTTCTCTTGTTTCTTTTTATTTTTTCAACTTATTTATCTTTAAAACCAAATCTCTAATTTTTTTACTATATTTGTTATTTTTATTTTCACTTTAAGCTTTTTACATGTAACTAATCTATATATATATATATATATATATATATAACTTTTCAACTTACTTTATTTTTAATAAGAGAAATAGCATCATTTGTGAATTTTGATATGTGTTTCAATACGAGAGTAGTCTCCAAGTTAACTCGATAGATAACCATGAAAAAATCTATTGATTTTTGAACATTTATTTTTACCAATTATAATATAATTGCATGTTTGTAAATGATACATTGATTCACTATTTGTTTTTAGACAATTATCTTTATAAATTTATATTTAATGCACTGAAACTATACATTGTCAACTTACCAAATGTTGCCATCTCATTAATGAGGTAAAATTAAAAAGTTTTAAAGACTTAAATTTAAATATTAAAAAGTTATTAATAATTAATTAAATAAAAAACAAAAAGAAATCTCTGTTATCTCTCTAACTCGGTCTTGTTCACCCTTTCCTTCTATTAAAATTATAAATTAAAATATTTCACTTTTTTCCAAATCTCTTTTTTTTTTTTTTCTATTGTTCCATAGGCATGCAAACTAAAATCTTATTGAACTTTTAAAAAAGTGTGTTGCTGAAACTTTAAAAGAGAGAAAGAGTAAAGATTTTGATGTGGACATTTTTTTTTTATTGAGAAAAAGGGCTAGGAAAAAAAAAGGATTGCTGAACCAAAATGCCTAATTCTTTTGTTGGTTAATATTAGAAACAAATGGAGTGGGCAATTGGACTACTTGACCACTAATTGTGGTAAAGAATTCTTACTTAAATTGTGACTATGGATAGTATTAGTGTTGAAAAGTTTTAGAAAAATTTTGTCATAACTTCTGTTAGAATTTTAATTTGATATTAAATTGATCTTAGCTAATTACTTTTACCATTTTTATTGGTCATCACATTATAGCCCTAAATCAAATTAAAAATAAAACTCTAATTTATTTATTTGGACAAAAAATTGATTTATTACATTTTAACCTTAAATCAATTGTAAAAATCAATTAAAAATGTAAAATTATCTTAAAATCTCTTGAAGTTCAACAATTTTGCACATTTAATTTTAATGCTAGAAGAAGAAGGAGAGAAGAAAATAATCAAGTTAGGACAAAAAAGAAGAAAATAATTGACTATCATATTATACCCTAAATCAATTGTAAAAATCACTTACAAATGTAAAAATTATCTTGAAATCTCTCAAAGTTGAACAAATTTGCAAACTTAATTTTAATGCTAGAAGAAGGAAAAGGGGAGAAGAAGATAATCAAGTTAGGATAGAACAATTGAAGAACATTGCGAGGTAATTAGAGAAAGAAAAAAAGAATTTTTTTTGTTTTATTGAACTAATTATTAAAAACTTTTTAATATTTAAGTTTAAGTCCTTAAAATTTTTAGTTTTACCTCATTAATGAGGTAATAGTATTTGGTAAACTGACAATGTGTAGAAACCTACATATTGTACAGTGTCAGTATATCAAATCTTAATTCTATATTTATTATTAATGCAAATTAATTTTATTTTTTATTCATACATCAAATGATTTTGTACTGAAGGCATAGCACGGATTACACTCCAATAAAGTTAAAGTGGTTGTCTCCCGTGAAACCATATCCTAATTATGTACTTTTGAAGCAAATATAATTGAAACACACAACATATTGTCAATGAGATTCAAAACCATTTTTTTGCTTTTTTTTTAGTAGTATTTTTTGGAAGGACCAAAAGACAAAATAATGAGTCTTATATCAAGGTAAAATACTTTAACAAAAATTTTAAATTATTTAAAAATATTTTAAAATTTTTTTTTTTTGTTACATTCAATCAAATTCTTTTATTAATTTTAAAAAATCCATAAGCTGAATTGATTTTAATTGGTGAACTTTAAAATTAATTCGATCTAGTTTGATCAACCCTAAAACCGATTCAACAAATCTTGAAATCAATTCAATTCAACAAACCCTAAAATCAATTTAATTCAATTCAACAAACTCTAAAACTGATTCTATTCAATTTGAAAAAACCTTAAATAATTCAAAAGTATTGTTTTTAGTTGTTATAATTAAAAATAATAACTTGCCATGTCATTTTGACCGGCGTCCCCACTAAATTAGTAAAGCCCTTTCAGTCTGTTAGAGAAAAACCCAGTTTTGAAAACTTAGTCAGCATGGGTTGGACGATTTGTCTCTTAAGCCCAAACTTGGGCTTAGGGTACAAGGTGGGGACTATCTCATGGGCCATATCCCATCTTTTTTGATATGGCGGGTCAATTCCATTTGAACGAGTTCTGGTTATTTTTCGAAGAAGTGAAGAGAAAGTTTTTATTTGTAATTTTTTTAAATGAAGTTATTTTTTTAAAAAAAAAACTTCCTAAAATCTTATTTGATTTGATCTCTGCTTTTAAAAGATAAATAAATTGAAAAAAAACTAGATCAAAAAGATAACCCTACTTGCATCCATCTCCACGAATATCAATCATTTTAATGGCTTCTTTGCATACATGCACAAGTATGTATGTGCCTGTCTGATTTATGACATCCATTTCATTTTTGGTCTAATCAATAAGTTACCCTCAATCAAGATACTTGTCTGTCTGTGTGAATCCTCCCATTCATAATGAACCCGGGGCACAAGGCTGAGGCAGACAAAAGCTACCCCAACAAAGTCAATGTGAACGAAGTAGTGTCTGTCTTAGTTTGAGTCGGGAGGCTGAAGAGCGAAAGAGAGTGACACCGGTATAGCGGTCCAAGAACAAAGAAATATGGGCTCAACTCTCTAATTAAAACGTATGCCCCACTCTTTCTCCATGTGAAACCCCGACAATACTTTGAGAAGATGTGACTACGCGAGCGAGTCCTAACGTAGATACTGTGGGTCTGGATTGGATTTTGTGAATGTGATGATGAAGCAATTACATCATGAAAGCCATTTGGAAATTTTTTTTATTATATATTTTCCCCAAACGAATGCTTTTAATTTACCACTTGCTCTTTTATTTTTATCTTTGGGACAGGGTTAGCAACCAAAATAATTAATTATGTTGTCCATAGGTGGAATGTAATCTTGCTTTGTGCCTATCTTTTGTTTTAAGCATGAGATTAATTTTTTGTATTGATATGGAATGAGAGCTATAAGAATAAATAACTATTATTTAAAATTGAAAACCATGCTAAACTTTATTAAAATAGAGTTATTCTTCCTCTCTCTCTCTATCTCTTTCTCTTCATTATTTTAAGTGGGTACAAAGAGTCAATTTTAGACACCCAAATTTCTTCTTCTCCTTAACAACGTGGCGAATTAACAATCAAAACCAAAATAAAGTAACCCAACTCATTTCACATTGCAATTTGCAAAGTTAATGTGGTGATGTTTACTTCGCTTTTGACAATTGATATAACAACTGGTGGCCCATAAATAATATCACATTGTACACATTTCATCATACTAATCCACTCATGTCAATTTTGGAATCAAGCCAACCCACAGCATGAAAAGGAGGCTTTAACCTAAAAGCCTAGGTCCATAAAGGAACAAAAAGATTATTATAGTGTTATACATGCATGATGTGTCTAGTCAAACTGATCAATCATGCATCACTGTGTTGGGGCAAGCTTCAAGCCAATTAATTATTCTATACATCATGTGGGTCCTCTAAAGTTCAGATATTCCATTATTGATGATGATCCGACGGTTGACATGAAGGGACGTGTCTAGCTAAAACCGTTTTCACCTTTCCTATTTTCAACAAAATGTTTGGCAACATAGGACCACAATCAGGACGGTGGTGGTCCTGAGAGCAGCAGATTGATTACAGGCCACTTCGTATTTATTAGGTAGCCGGAAAGCATGGCGGTAATTTCCTGTTTCATTTTGATGTCAGTAAAATTCACAATACACTTAAACTCTGGAGTCAAGTATCTTTCAAGGAGGTGGGATAATCGTATGTGTATGGTCCCATGCAAATTTTCATGGGATCAACACCGGCTTATTTAGAAGTTAATTATAAAAGTAATTGTGTCGTGCAAATGCTTGTCAAGTTGGGAATTTAATACTGGTAAGTATATCTTTTCCCCGTAATCAAAGGAAAACAAATCTCATGTTGCCTACAAATTGAAGAGTCATGCCGCAATGGCTTTTTGCATAAATTAAAGACTTAAAAGTACGTGGTCAAAGTCTTGCACTGTTAGATGTAATAAAGTAGAAAAGAAAAAGAATTTAACATATGGTTTTGATACACTTCAGTTATTTAATTTTAGCACAGGAGCAATCATTTTCTGCCTATGCAAGTAGCAAACCCAAATAAAGTATGAAGTAAACCCCAAGCGACTACTAATAAACTATGGTCAATCAAAGTGATTAAAGTTAATTAATTCACGTGATGCCTGACAGAACACATTGGAATCCCATGGACGGTTCAATCAGCTACTTCATTAGCAAACAAAAAACAATTGTTAATTAGAAAAAAAAAGCCAGCATTAATCCGTCCCTAACGTGCCACCATCTTATTGGCTCTCGTAGAAGCTAGAATTTCCTAATGTACAGGATTTCTACCCGAAAAAGCGCATCCGTCGTCGTGTAGTCATCTGCTGAAACACCCGCCTCATAAAGAAGACGCACTTCGGCACGTGGCGATGTGTAATTGGTTTATTTCCAGTTTAAAACATTAATTTCCGAAGAGTCACTGCTTATTAACTGCATTTCAAAAATTTAGCTGTTACTCACCACCATCGTCATTTAAGGAACTCTCCAACTCTCTTTTTTTTTCCATTTTCATTGCTTTTTCCTTTTCAATCCCTACATCCTCCTAACTTGTCGGAAAAAAAACCACCATGGCGGGCGAGTTCTCGACGTCTGTCACTTGCGGCATCATGTTATCAAAGCGACTATACTACGGCAAGGGAGCTTCACCTGCGCCAGCGGTGATGTCGAGGTCGTTGTCGTTGACGGAGAGTTACCTTCCGACGGGGGTGATGGCATACGCCGTGGTACCCGAGCCAGCGGCGGTGGACAACCCCGACGTCCCTAGCTACCAGCCGTACGTGCATGGTCGGTGCGACCCGCCGGCGTTAATTCCGTTACATATGCACGAGGTTTCCATGGAAGTGGACTGTTGTATGGACACTGCGTTCGTTACTGTTAGAGGCGCGTGGCGCGTGCACTGTATAATGGCTAGTCGGAGATGTGATTGCCGGATTGCTATTCCTATGGGGGAGCAGGTAGCTAAAGCAAAACCTTTTTTGTTTTTAAAGTTTAATAATTGTAGTTTATTAGTACATGGAGTAGTGAAAAAGACGATGTTTTTAGTGGTTAAGTGAAATGGTGGGGGTCAGATGAACGAATAATAAAAGTTAAATAAATAGGGTGATTTTCTTTTCTTTGGGTTGGCTTAATATCTAAGTGGAGAATCTGTTAGTGGAAAAATGGTTATTTTAATGTTTCCAAAAGTTAAAAAATCTAATCTTGTTTATATGTAAAATCCCGCTCCCACCCTTTCCCAAAGAATTGCATAGTCTAGAAAGAAGGATATGCAATTGTCTTTCTACTGTTCCTTAGTCTTTTCATGTCTAAGTTATGAATAGTGAAGATTCATGTATATTCATCGGTGCCTATATATATCAGATAATGACGAGTTCATGTTATTTAAAGATTTGATGTAACCTTTTTCTTTTTATAGATTCTCAAGATAAACATGATGTGGCTAACAGGGTTCAATTCTAGGTGTTGAGGTGGACGTCTCTGGGAGGTCCTATAATTCGAAATGGGTCACATTAGCTGATTCAAAAGATACGGAAAAAGTAGCCAGAGCTGGAGATGGATGCTTCTTGACACCCCATACATATACTTTCAAAATCCCACAAGTAGTTACTCTACTTTTCTTAATTTATTACTATTACTATTAATTAGTAATTCTCTTCGCAACATTAATTTGTTCTTAATACGTGTTAGGTTGACGGAGGGTCTAATGTTTCAATTAAAGTCAGTTGGTCACAAAAGTTATCATACCAGGATGGTCAGTTTTGCCTCAATGTACCTTTTAGTTTTCCGCCATATGTCATTCCGGTTGGGAAGAAAATCCCTAAGCGAGAAAAGATTCAGTTGAATGTTAATTCTGGCATTGGAACGGAACTTTTGATCAAATGTACTAGCCATCCTCTAAAGGTATGACAGTCTCAAAAAAGTTAGTATCTGGCTTCTAGAATATAAATGAAATGTAATGCTGTTATAACTCCTCTAGGAGCTAACTCGGGAGGTTCGTAAACTAAGCTTCATATACGAAGCAGAAGTGCCAGCATGGTCAACTTCCGACCTCAATTTTGCTTATACCGTAAGGCCTTTAACTGATAGTATTTTGATTTACTATTCTGTTGAAAAAGTTATTTTGGACTTTTGAAGGTCATATAACATGTGATGGTGATACGTAACTAAGTGATCCTTGCTTAACTGCTGCTGTTGTTTACAGGTTTCTTCGAGTGATATTTTTGGTGGGGTTCTCTTGCAATCTCCACCCTTGCGTGATTTTGATGAAAGGGAGATGTTCTGCTTCTATCTTTACCCTGGAAATAACCACAAGAGGAAGGTTAGTTAAAAATAATCACTTATCAATGGTTTAAAATTCTTCATTTTCTATTTTTTAAGCAGTTCCTGAAAGCATCTTTTCTAGGACTTTGATCCCTTTTAGATGGGTCCAGTGATGTGGTTTTTTATTGGAAATACATCTCTGATAGGTTGCATTCAGTTTCAGACTGAGTTAACATAGATTTTGAATTCAAGCATTGGCTTTTATACTTTCTTTTCTCTTCCAAAGGAGGATTTGCCAATTTCCTTTTGGCTAATTATAAGGAGAAATTCCACATTCCCCAAGAAAAGGAAGGTGGCTTCACAAAATCAAACAATGCTGAAATGTGGACAATTTTCTTTAGAGGATAATTAAGATGAGTAGAGAACTTATCAGTCAGTGTTAAGGGGATTAAAATATAAAAATTTCTCATAAGTTGTTAAACCTGCCCAACCTGCTGTAGCTTTAATTCCATTTGAATCTTTTGAGGTTGCCATAGCCTGGAGTTCTTAACATACTTGTTTAAGATTCCATTTTATTTATATCATGGCAATTCTGATACCATGGAGTGATTCTGATAGGTATTCAGAAAAGAAGTGGTTTTTGTCATTGACACAAGTGAAAGCATGCAAGGACGCGCAATTGAGAGTGTAAATAATGCACTATTGGCATTGCTCTCCAAGCTCAATCCACAAGATTCTTTTAACATTATTGCTTTCAATAGTGAGATTCACTTATTCTCGTCAACAATGGTGCTGGCTACTCATGGATCAATCCTAAATGCTGCTCAGTGGCTGAGTAGTAATTTAACTGCAGATGGTGGTACAAATATGATGCTGCCCCTTAAACAGGTACCTAATATTTGTCAGCATTTCATAGGTGACTGATCAATACTATCAGTTAATGCTTAATACTTCATACTTATAGCTGCCAAATCTATACATCTTTTACTATTTAATGACTCATTGAAGGATTTTATCATCTAATTTGGTTATATTGTAGGCAATGAAGTTGTTGTCTGACGCAAGCGATTCAATTCCTCTTATTTTCCTTGTAACTGATGGGTCTGTTGAAGATGAAAGAGAGATTTGCAATGTCATGAAAGGTTATTTGTCAAGTGGAGGATCAGTTTCTCCTCGTATATGTACTTTTGGCATTGGTGAGTTTTTAGCTGTTTGGAAAAATTTTTCATCTTTTTCATACTGCTTTGGCCTCAATTGTCGTTTTCAGTTGATTTGGTTTCTCATGGCATAAAAATGGAGTCCTTCTTTACATTGTAATTACGTTTCTATAAATAGGTGCTACAACACTCTGTGTCAAGTATTGAATATGCCATGTGGTCATGCCTTTAGATATCCAGAGATCTGGAGACATGATTCATTTCTCCAGTAGTTTACGCTGCCTTGTAGCCAATCTGCTTCCTGGGGGCCTTAACACCAAAGTGCTCGGGAGTTCCATTCAGCCTGTTTAGTCTATGCCCTATTTAGACTTTTGTCAGCCATTGGGCAAAGATCAAGTCTATGCCTTCTTTCTGAAAAATCTAAAATCTGAACTTTTTATTTCTTGCTTTGTGCTACAAATGGTCTTCACTTTCTCTTCACAGTGCCCATAAATTTGGTCTTTTGCTGTAAAATATCTTTCTCTGCTGCAAATAGACATATTATGGTGGCGGCCTTAGTAGTTTTCCCTTATCTGGTCTCGTTTTGGTGTCTACCAACCAATGATTAGTCAGCAACTCTTTCATATTTTGTCAACCTATTCTGCCGTTTGACACATCTGGGCCATATTTGTTTGCCTATTGCATTCTTGTAGCATTATTACCTTAAAAAGGTTTTTGTGTTTAATCTTTTTCTAGGTCTATATTGTAATCATTACTTCTTGCAAATGCTGGCTCAAATTGGGAGAGGCCATTATGACTGCACTTACGATGCAGGTTAGTATGAAAGAATTTGTAGTCTAGTTGAAGGAAACATCAAGAAACTCAATGCTAAACTATTGTGAAAAATGTGGTGAGACTTTACGAATAAATTCACTGCCTTTCAAAAAAAAAAAAAGTATAATAAGGGATTCTAGCAGTATTCAATCTGATTTCACCTTTTTATTGGCCAGATAACATTGAATTGAGAATGGAGAGATTATTTACAACAGCTACTTCAGTCGTTCTAGCCAATATAACCATGGACATGCCAGGAAATCTAGATTCTCTCGAGGTACATCAGAGCTGCTTGTAAATTTCCCTGCTCATCCTTTTTATCAAATATTTATAAACTGTTGTAAGTCGATCGAAATGTTACTGAATATTTTACTACAAGGTCCTTAATACAGCTTGCCCAAATATATTATCCTTCTAGCCATGTCAGTAACATTTTTTCTCTTCGTGGTCTCGCAGTTGTTTCCATCTTATATTCCAGACCTTTCATTTGGAAGTCCTTTGGTGGTGTCAGGCAGATACAAAGGAGACTTTCCAGACAATATTAAAGTTGCTGGAATGTTAGCAGATATGAGCACTTTTGTTACTGAATTGAAAGTGGAAAATGCAAAGGACGTGCCATTTGATAGAGTAACTTTTCTACTCTTGCAGTTAAAACTTTACAGATTTTATACTTGATTTGACAACTTGTTATGATTATTTTGTTTACCATAAGCAGTGGTTAACTTCAGTTCCAAAGAAACATATTTTGAATGCAGAAAGTACCATCTTCTTTGTGCATTTAACAAGTTTGCTTTAATTTTATTTTATTTGCCTGTGCCAGCTCTTACATGTTAAATGACCTCTCTGCATACAACTTGCGCACTTTGCTTTAAATTTTCTTATATGCTTAATAGGCCTTCTACATGATATGATTGAAATATTTTTTGTATCCATGTAAAAGAATTGTTATCAACTATGAGGGCTGTTGTCCATAAGAGTCAGTGTTGTGTAAATTGATGTTGGACCACCTTGGTTAATTTTTTGTACTTAACACATCGTGTTTTCCCCCTAGGCACTTAACTTGTGGTTTGCTTTGTTATCATAGGGAGTATGGTGTTAGTTTACTAATAATAGGACGGACCCCCAACAATAGTATATATATATATCATTTTAGAAAGTACCTTCTAAATATGAGGGTATCTATGTGAACACTCTTCCAGTTGAAGCCTTATTTAACTATAGATCATCATCATTAAGATGCAGATATAGAAGGTTGGGTAGTGATGCATCTATTTTTTTCTAATTGTTATGTTTCTCGGCAGATGCTTACCAGGAGGCAAATTGATATTGTTACATGTCATGCTTGGTTTTCAGAGAGTCAAGAGCTTGAAGAGAAGGTATACCACTTCCTGAAACTTCGGTT
The DNA here is from genome assembly GCF_002168275.2 of Theobroma umbraticum. Taxonomy (NCBI): domain Eukaryota; kingdom Viridiplantae; phylum Streptophyta; class Magnoliopsida; order Malvales; family Malvaceae; genus Theobroma; species Theobroma umbraticum. The sequence goes on along the minus strand of NW_018397267.1, from coordinate 5,224,950 downwards.
GAACTTATATAACAAATCAGGCCTGTCTGGCATATTTAGGCTAAGTTTGACATTGTGGATGGGTTGTAAAACTATTGTTTGGCTTGCAAACATAATGCCAAACAAGGAGGCTGAGATGGACTTTGTTGTTATGATCATATTCACACCTGATGAATACATATAACTTACAGAAATTATTAAGCTTTATTTGCCAATCATTCTTGCAGTCTGGTTTACACTTTTGGTCATACACCTAATTATTTTTGAGCTGTTTCTGGTGCAGGTTGCCAAAATAAGTCTTCAAACTAGTTTTCCATCCGAGTATACCTGCTTGATTTTGCTTCAGACTGATAGTGAAAAGAAAGTGCAAGAATCAATTCGCGTACAGGAGGTACGTATTTGTCTAAGGTTCTGCATGAATTATAGAAGACAGTTTCAGCATTCCCCTTGGATTCAGTTTTATAGTAGTAGTTTTTACTATAAACCCCAGCTCTTTAATTTATTACATTGATCTCATTACCTTTATATCTCGCAAGTTGAGACCCACTCTTACCATCAATCATTCTAAACGACATCAGATTAAAATTTGATAGTTTGGCTGTGGTTTTTCCAAAAATTGAAGAAACTTTCTGAATATAAGAATAGAAGTAGATGATAAACTTGCTAATTCCTGTCTGTTATATGGTGATATGTTTAAGGAGTAAAAATATGCTCATTGACTTAGTTTCTTTTAAATCTAACCAGATATTCAACAAAATAAAAATGCCAAAAAAGGGAGATATGAATAGCCAGAAGCTTGTTTCCCTGGGATGCGTGGGGGTCGGCTTTGGTAACTTGACTGCAACGGCTAAGAATATCCCTCCAGGAATCGAGGAACCAAAGTCACCCGAAGGTGCGGAGATTTTGGTTAGGGCTGCCTCCAACTGTTGCAGCACGCTGCTTGATCGCTGCTGTTGCATGTGCTTCATCCAGGCTTGTTCATATATGAATAACCAATGCTCAATCGTTTTCACACAACTCTGCACTGCTCTCGCTTGTTTTGAGTGCGTCAATTGCTGTTATGAGCTCTGCGCTTGTGTCTAGAGGTACTGCGCATGGTAGTTGAAGTCTTAAAGACGAAAACTAAGAGGAAAGGAATATGATTATTATGGCTATTGTATATAGACTCTGTTGCAGATCATAATGTTAATAGCAACATTTCAATACGAGCTTGCCCTATCCAGAAGTGATGACTCCAACATCATGCCAATGCCATCTTAGTCCTTGTGTGATACTCATTGAAATGCGGGATTATAATATTCTATATCCACTGAGACGAAGTGGTAGTTGGATTGGAGTATACACACTTTTGGACATGAAATATAAATTACTTTTCGTCCTTCTCGTCTAAACCTCTCATATATAATCACTTGAATATATTTATCAACATTTCAAAAATTAAAATTTTTTAAAGATTGGTAATTTTGTATCCATCAATATATAACCTCACTTGAGAAAAATCTCAGACATTAGCTTGATGAAAGTTTAACCATTTTCGAACAATGATTTTAATATAATTTCTTAATCCTGAAATTTTATTATTTTTAGTAAATCTTGACGCATTTGCTAAGTTTAAAAATTTTATTAAAAGCTGATATGCTTTTGTTGGAATGACTAAACGGGATAGCCGGTAAATTTGTGGTGAAGCAATGGATAGATGCAGTGCAGAGACCTAACACATGATGGACAAAGATAAGGTGAATAAAATAATTTGGGCCAAATCAGGTTAAAGCCCAACCTAAAATCCATGACGGATGACGGACCATCAGGCAATGACAACTCTAGCCAGGCCGTTTCCATTTTTTTTTAAAAAAATATTTTTTTATGATTTGTTTTTTACTAAAAAATTATTATAAAGTTTTTATCAATAATAATAATTTTAAAAATTAATTTAAATTTATTTGATAAATTTACTTTTATAAATTATTTTTATTAAATAAGTTATTTGATAACACAATTTATATAAGTTTTAATTTCCATTAAAATTACTATAAAGAGTATTTAATCAATAACTTTCTATTAATTATGATTTTTTTTTATAATGAAAAAAATTTATTTTTTTATTTATTTAAAATAAAATTTTAAAAATATAAAAATATTTTTATATAACATAAAGTTTATAAATAATAATAAATCATATAAAAAATAAAAACGGATAATATTGAGATTATTTTTGACAGATGAGAACATTTTTGAAACAAAAAAAAATTATGCTGAAAAGTTGATGTCTTTTTAAAAGAAGAGAAGAGAAAGTTCCTTTTTGAAGCTTTTAATAATATTTTTATTAATCTTTGTTCTTTAAAAAAAGTTATTTTAAAAAAAAAACTTCTCAAAATTTTTTTTATTGGTATTTATTTTTAAGTGGTAAATAAGCTGAAAAAAATTTAGACCAAACAAGTACTAAAAGATGTTCTTTAATTTATCTTTTTGTTTTCTTTTGTGGTTTTTGTCTCATAATGTTTTGGTGAAATTTATAATCTACCAAATGATGAAATTAGTTATGAGTAAAGATCATAAATTGTGACATATATCATAAATGATGGAATTAACACTTGTATCCTCTTGAGAGTGTGTAATAAATTTTTTTTTGGGTGAATAAATAAAGCTATGAAAACCAATTTTTAGAAAATTATAATTGATAGTTTATTTATATTCAATAAGGTAAATATTTGGAAGGATAAAAGGGAAAAGAAATAGGGTTACGCATGAGATTAATTAGACAAGGAAGAGAAATGATGCTAGGCCAAGTAATAAGCCAGGCGGTAAAGTTCAGCCCAATTCCAAGGGGGATTGTAGCTATCCCCCTCTGCCTCAAGCTGCAGTGGAAGATCCGTTATCCGAATGTGCTTGCTCAAACCAAGATGTGCCATCAAAAGAGCAACGTGAGTGAGCAGCTCTTTGCCATGCCGAAGCTGCACTGTATGATCTTTCCAATCGCAATGGTTGGCAGCAGAGACCAGCATCTCCAACCAAACACAGCTGATGATTTCCCATATCTCGTCTTCATCCATCGGCTTCTCGCCTTCCCTTGACAACCATCTCAATCTTTTGGCAAGCGCACTCCCTGCAAAGAACACCGACTTCCCCTGCCCTTTCATCTGAAAAAGGAACCCTCGCCACTCTGCATCGATAGCCAGCAGCGTCGTGGCAGCCAACCGAACGCCTTTGATTTTCATTTCCTGCTCGAGAAATTTGACAGCTTCCCTGCAAGTGTCTCTGTATCTCAGCTCTCCAATACCTTTTCGAAGCATAAATGGAGCCTTAACCAGGAGGTACACCATGTAATCGGACAAGTGTTTACTTATTCGGCAGCGGATACTGAAACTTCCTCGTGGATACCTTCTTCGTTGATCATAGTAAAGAATATCCGTAGCAATATGCCAAATAAGGAGGCTGTGGGTGAACTCTAGGTCCTTTAAGCTCCAGCCCACCTCCTCGTGGAGTTTTTTGCTCTGTAGCAACTTATAAGCTCCCTCTTTCAGTAAACATGAGAGTGACTTGAAATCAAATTGTTTTTGTTTGTATTGCGTACGTTTCTCTTTGAGATGAAGGAAAATGAAATCCTTCAGTTCAAGGTCCACATCTATCCAATCAGGGCGACGCGACTTCTGATCTAATTGATGCAGGGATTTCTCTAAAACTGTGTTTCCCAGCTTAAGGTTAGTTGCAACTGTACTAATCGTGGTTGCCTTGGACTTTAGGCAATATTTTAGAAGGCTGCTTTGTGCCATGGATGTGATTCCTTTCCCCTTCTTTCTATGCTTTAACCAACGATTAATAACTCGATCAAAACACTTAGGAAGCTTCTTGCCGCCTGGTTTGGTCAACTGGCGCAGTGTCCACTTGGAGAATAGCTTCGTAACGAGTGCAAAGGTGTCTGCAATAATAGCTACTACCAGCAGCAAGTAAGTAATGGCAACGTCGACACGTGGGTTGGGACGCTTGCTAATGAAGACTGAGAAGGCAATAAATCCTGAAATACAAGACAGTAAGCTGATGGAGAGGAGGATGAGACCCGTGACAGAGTTAAGGATGCTGGTCTTGGTGTAAAGCATGTCGTACAAGAATTCTAGTTCAATATCTACCAACATGAAGGCCTCTTTAGCGGACATGGACTTGTGCAAAGTGAAGATGTTATTTAACTTTTTGTAAAACCGAAGATTGAGGCCTGAAAATAGGGGCACGAACATCTTGAAGGAAAGATATGCTTGATGGAGATATTCAGCTTCAGGACTTATGCCTTTCCTTCCCAAGTAATCCATCAGTAGCTCATGCTTGGGAATATCGAATTTTCCCTCGAGCGTGTGTGAAATTTCAGAGGGAGGAGCTCTTAATACTGATTTTTTGTAATTCTCGAAGTTTGAGACACTGAGAATCCAAATTCGTTCCCCGCACTAGAAAATTGAACCCAGTATGTCTAGTTTGGAACCTCCAGTAGATATAAAATGCCATCCCAAATTGGATGAGTAGGCCAACCAAGTATCTTACCCACAATGCACTTTCTTCCAAGTAGTTAGCAGCCATGGTTTCCGCATTGCCCAGATGCAAGAGAAGGAAAGGTGCCCAGAGCACTTCAATGGCATTGATCTTCTGTGTTTGGCGCTTTAGGAGGGTAGAAAGTGAAGCAGTTGCAACCCAGTCTCCCAGGAAGTATGCTAGCCAACCAACGGATATGACCCAACGATTTGCTTTTCCCTTACTTCCATGCCCAAATCCAATGAGAACAATATGCAGAAAGAGGCTAAGTAGAACAAGTGAACATAGCTCGGCTTTGTTCCACAATTCCTTGCCAGCACTTGGGAGGTGACTTCTGTTGCTGGCCCATCTGCTGGCCTCCGAAAAGAGCAGGCCGCTGGCAATTGAATATTTCGGGGTAGAAGCAACCAAGGCAGGAAAGATTAAATGAGCCCATGCAAAATGTTACGAGATTACACATAGACGGTTAATACTACAATACAGAAATCAAAATGAGAAGCAAAATAGAGTAGAACGTATTCTAGTTGCAACAAAATCAGCCCCTTAAAATTCTTTTATTTATTTATTTATTTATTTATCTCATGATTGATAGAGCATACTTGAAAGTAGCATGGAGTTTTATCTCCAATTTGTGCCCAACCAACTTCAAGTCTTAGGTATGCGGAAGTTTTGCCAGTTGATGAATGCGTACCGTTTCTCCTCCAAAAATATTGCTAGAAGCTGCAGAGCAACAAATTAATTAAAGGAACAAAAACCTTGCATTTGCACTGCTATTTGTTCTGCATGTTTGAATCAAAGGAGCATTGTGACGATGCTATTGCAATGCAGCCAAATGCATTTAAGTAGCAGCAGCATAAGCAAGAGAAAGATTAAGAAATTGCCAAAGTAACCCGAAAACATTATAAATTATGGTCTTGAGACAAGGGATGGATTCATGAGAGGGAATGTACAACTTACCTGGTTCTCCAAACTATTGGTTCAAGGTATCATTTATCATTACCAAGAACATTTAGACGAAGAATTAATTTGAAAAATTAGTGCTACTGAACCTCTCCAAAAATGGGAATTCTGTTGTAAGAAGGCCCTGCAGCTACAGATACAGCTACAGGTCTCACAATGATATTCATGGCTTCAAACAGGGGGAAGGAAGGCGCTGTGAAACACATGATACCACTTTTTAACACGTAATCAATACTGAAACATTACGCATCAAATTGATGTGAAGAAAAGAATTTGTCACCATCCTATCCGTAAGCCTTCATCGACTTCTTCAATAAAATGAAGTGAGAGAAGAGAAAAGTTGTTACCTAGAAGTACTTAACTAGAAGAAGAAAAACCTCATGCAAAAGACAAGAAAATACCCATAAATGGGTTTCCTTTAGATTCTACAAAAATCGAAGGCGACACTTCCATAAGCTTGTCGCCCACTTTCAAGAAAAAGCAATGCCACTAAAATGCCCGGATAACTTGCAAGCTTTAAAAGCTGGTGTGTCATCTGTGCTTACGTTGGCAGAGCCTTAGAAGAGAATAACCACATAAAGGTGAAGGTGCATTGAAGCAATGAATAGATGCAAAACAAATAACATTTTTGCGTTAACGTGATTAAAGGGATTCCATTTGCAAGCAAACCTTTGGAAATACTTCATTAGTTTTTCTTATTTTTAAGAGGTAACTTTTATAATATTAAAATATATCTATACAGTTTACGAAACTGTATTGGGATATGAACCCCAATTCACTAGACAGTGCCATTTGCCAAGCTAATGATCAGGTTCCAAGTCTCACGCAAAACATTGACATTTGCCAGTTTTCAGCAACCTCATTGGCTATGACAGCTCGAGAATTGAATTTCAGTTAGATGGCATTAGTTATCGTGATTATTAAAAAAAATATTATAATATTTGTTATATAAATAAAATAATAATTAAAATGTAAAAAAGATAAGATTGTATAATTTGATTTATAAGTACTTTTTTAAAAATATAATATCAATTTTTAAAATTAACTATATTTATTAAAATATAAGTATATTTGTATTTTTTATTATTAATTTTTATATAATATCATTTTTTAAATATATTTTTAATG
>NW_018397267.1:5217013-5218268 GCF_002168275.2 Theobroma umbraticum | reverse complement strand
ACCTCAGCAGGCAATTGGAATATACATCAAGCTGAGTTTGGTTGCAGGATTTCATTTATAATGGTAACTTCAAAAATCAAAAGCTATATTATAAATATATACGTTTGTTTACCAAAATTAGGCTTGGATTTCTTTTCTTTTTTATTTTCTTCTTTCAACTCTAAGAAACGGTGTCTTCATATGTTAATTTACTAATAATTGAAATATTTATAATTTTTTTGAATCTCCACTATTGATAAATCGAACCTACTGTCAATTTTTCAATAGTAGAGTAACTGTTAATTTGGTTAGGTTTTGGACATGAATCGGAACTCAGCTACCATTGGGCTTGTTATGCCTCAAACTTGAAGCACAACAGATGCCAGACACCTACAAGATATAACCTTACAAGCATGCAAGACTCAAAACAGATATCTTAACAAACTAATTAAAAGGGGTCAAATATATTTATGAAATATAATAATTTTCAAAGCTAAGATACTGAGATAAAATCTTGAATAATAATTTAAGGTAGCAAAAAGGTTCATAACATTTAAAGAATCCTGAAGCAAACTAACACCATATGCTAGCCTACAAAATGCCACTCCCCGAAGTTTCTCACATGTTTGATCAAATCACAACCTGAAAAGAAAAAGGTGAAGAAAAGAGTGAGTCCAACAACTTAGCAATTGACTAATATCCCTCCAACTAATTAAGTATGCACAAAACATTTAGGCCAAAAATTTTTTATTGTCAAATAAATATCAAAAACAGAATTTTAGGTAATCTAATTTAAATAACAGAATTATCTTGATTCCAAAATTTTTAAATAACGGGTGAAATATGATTTAACAATTATTGCAGATTTTAATGGTCTCCCATGACATACTATCGCCATACTTAACCCATATAGCATACATAGGTCATAATCATAACAAAAACCACAATTAACCCTAGTAGCAGAAGTCATAAAAACCACAATTAACTCCAATGGCATAGGTCATAAGTATATCAGAAGCAATCATTAGCTGCTCTGAACAAATATCACAAGTACCACTACCCTGTAGCAGATGGTGCGGTTAAGAAATCGATCTCTAGTTACATAATACATGTTGGCATGGCCAATGTTTGACCCCCATTAGCAGGATCATATCATAGCCATACTAGGAAACAAAGCAAAATATATTTTCTGATTACTTGAATTCACAAAACATATATCTTACACGTCAAAAGCATATTTATTTCAACTATGTATATATATATATATATATATATA
>NW_018397267.1:5215524-5216913 GCF_002168275.2 Theobroma umbraticum | reverse complement strand
CATCCTATACGTATTGTGGATTGGAAGGAGCAAGTTTTGAGAAGGCGGACTATTCCTTATGTTAAAGTGCAATTGAGTAATGATATGAAACGGGAAATGACTTGGAATTTGGAAGAAAATATCAAAGAGAAGTATCCCTACCTTTTTGAGGACCAAGGTAAGAGTTTAAGGAACTAAACTCCTTTTACAGAGGGGAGGATGTAATAATCCTCACAAAAAAAAAAAATAAATCACTTTATTTGATAATCACAGATATAATCTTGGCGTTATTAAAAAAAAGAAGAAGAAACAACCTTTTTGAAAATAGAGTAGATATATTTTAATTGGTGTGAGATTACATTATCACATTTAAAAGAAAATCAATTAGTTTTACCTTATCATATTTTTAAAATAAAAATAATCAGTTTTATCTCAACACGTTAAAAAGAAAATACAAAAAAAAATCTCACATTCGTTTATTTCATCAGGCTAAAACGATAGGCAGTTAGAAGAGCTTAACATCAAGGAAGAAGAAAGACAGAAACAAGGGAAAAGTACTCAAGGGATTGCTGATTAAGGTATGTTTAGGATTGTATTTTCATAGTTTGGGCACAAAAGGTCTTAAATTATTTGTATTTTCTTAACTTTTATTCAAATTCGGCACTGTTTCGGTGACTTTTTGGTGGCATAATAGGTACCAATAGAAAGGTCTTGAAAAGATCTTTCCAATGGTATTGTAACATCTTGTTTGGTTTTGTTGTTTAGAAGATACAAATTTTTAAAGTTAATTGAGAACTTGATTTTCAATAGTTTTGACAACCCAACCTTGGATCACTGGAACTTCATATTCCAATAACATTTTTGGTCATTTCTTTGTTGGCTTTTGTATTATGAAATGAGATGTTAAATTTGGCATCAATGGCTTAGTTAGAGGTTTCCTGTGTTAAGAGAATTAAAACCTCAAAATAGGCTTGTTGGTACTGAAAACTCAAAAATCTGGATATTTCTGTGATGATTTCTAGAATTTTGACTTTCAAAACTTGAGAATTTTATGTTTTTTCTAATTAAAAAAATTTTTGGTGTTGTAGTATGATTTAAATACTTCAAAGCGGTATTGATTTTATCACTGGAAATAGTTTGAGTTAAGAGTTATAAGAGCTCAAAGTAGACCAAATGACCATCTAGATTTTGAAAATTTCAAAAAATAGAAAATTCCTTTTTATTATTTTTTATTTTGATTTTAATTAATATGTGATAAATTCTACTACAAATTTCATAAATATTGAATTTTTGATTTCTAATATATTTTTATGTCTAAAAGTATATATATTTATATTTTATAAAATTATCTCTTAAGTTAGTAAATTTTATAAAAATATCAAAAATTAAGAAAAAACTACAAACATGATT
>NW_018397267.1:5214928-5215428 GCF_002168275.2 Theobroma umbraticum | reverse complement strand
ATTTTATTTGATTTTTATTAACTCATAAAAAATAATAATGATAATAAAATATTATCTTATTAATTGAAAATATTTTTAAAATTGCAATAGAGGTTGCTATACATCCTAAGTGCCTAGGATGGTCAATAGAAAGTCGCTTGTCAAATTGTTTGTAAATACATTTATGATATTTATATATATTTCTTGAAATATTAGGCAACTAGGAGGATTTTCTGATTTGCTACTTGAAAGTGAAATTGTCAAAATCAGGTAAGTAATTGATATTTCTTTGGTATTTTCATATCCTAAAATTTAGCCTTAATATGAAATTAAATTCCATACATTATGTATAATATATTTTGTTCTATAGTTTGAAAAAATCGGGTTGAGCATGCAAAATGTATATATGTATATATATGATTTCGTGTGTTGGATTTTAGAATGTGAATTTTGCAAAGTATGATTTCTGATTTTGAAATGTGAATATGATTTTGTCTAACCTATGCATATATGATTATCCT
>NW_018397267.1:5214750-5214828 GCF_002168275.2 Theobroma umbraticum | reverse complement strand
CATTAATTTTGGATTATAATCACATTACATCCATTAGCTATAATATGATTACATTACAATCTTACATTGCAATGGTTT